>NC_142064.1:29835000-30107500 GCF_059756535.1 Pantherophis guttatus | reverse complement strand
CAATAATATGACACTGTTGTATGATATTACAAGTTGTGCAGGTTAGCTTAGGTTGGTAGGATTATGACTAGGTCTTCCATTTTGCAGGGAGGCAAGCTTTGTCATGACCTTTGTATACAATCATTAATTTATTTTGCTTCAGTTTCAGACCCAGCTATTAGTCTCCTATTAATCATTGTATGGCTAAGAAATGGTGCTGAAATGACAATCTGTTTGTAGAAGTCTTTCTATGAAAAGTTGGATAAGTGATACCGCACCTTCTGTAGATGTATTTGTATAATTCAGAGGACTCAGTCATGAGCATCTTAGTCAGGTAAAATTTCTCCTTAGAATGAACTATTATATATTTTTAGTAAGTCACCTTTACAAATAGTTCAAGATTTCCAGGATAAAAATTAGTGTTACTCTTATTCACAGGCCTATTGTCCATCAAACTAAGCCATAATGGAATTTGTTTGTTTTGGACTGCAAACATTTATGAATTTAAATGTTTATACACTCAGGCTTATAATTTAGTATAATCTGTGAATTTAATTAACTGTATTTCATTCAGTAAACCCTATTAAATAAATTCTGGTGGCCAAGTTATGTAATTATTAATTTTTCTTTAGATAACATTCTTGGAAAATACAGATATTTAACAGAATAACAAATTTGGAAGGGACCTTGGAGGTCTTCTCTCTTCTTAAAAACTTCTAGTATTGGAGCTCCCACAACTTCTGGAAGCAACTTCTGATTAATTGTTCTAATTATCAGGAAATTTCTCCTTAGTTCTAGGTTGCTTCTTTCCTTGATTAGTTTCCATCCATTGCTTCTTGTCCTGCTTTGGAGAATAGGTTGACTTCCTCTTCTTTGTACAGCCCCTTAAATATTAGAAATATTGTGTCACCCCTACTCCTTCATTCATTAAACTATATTTAGCATTCAATAACTTTTTAAAATGGTTGTAAGACTGACTCCAAATACTTTTGTTTTATCTGTGAACTTTTGTTGTCTGGTGGTATTTGACCATGCTTGATAAGGAAGCATGTCCTACACCTCTTTGAATATTCAATGTTAATTTGAGCTGATTAATGTATGGTTTAGAAAACAGGGAATTCATGTTATCAACAGTATTAGTCACCATGACTAGTGATAAACACATTTGTTACAAGAATAGTTCTTTGTTTCAATAGATAATCTGAAGCAATAGGATACTGAACATTGCCTGTTATAGTGCAATTTTAACTTTAGCTTTAGAACAATTTTTAAACTATAGTATCAATATGAATTTAGTGTTAATACATATTAATAAGATTGGATGCAAACATCTCGCTGTTTGAACTGAGTTGCGAATAGTGGCCCCATTTTTTTCTGATCATGCTGTTTTGGATCCTAATATTCCTTGCAACATGAATTGTGTAGTAAATGGCTAAGTCCTTGTTGAAGAACCAGTTTCATGGTTGGAACAGAGTAAACAGTTATTTAAATTAGCTTCCTGTTACAACAAAGGAGTTTTAGTTGATGAGATCATCACAATTCCTCCTACTCTAGATATGCCCCTATAATGTGCATGAGTGGGATTAGAGTTTTCATCTTTTTTTTCCCTGGACTCCTTTTCTCAGTTGTAAAATACAAAACAAAACACAAACATTTTGTATTACGCTGTAGGGTTTTGTGTGTGTGTGTGTGTGTTTCTACAATCAAAATAATCAGAAAACACACTATTGAATGTGGGCTCTGGAATCTACAGAAAATTGATTTTGACTTAAATATCTCTTTAAGAGGTTGCTCAGCCCTGTTCAGTTTACACTATTGTAATTAAAATACAGAGACAGGGTGCTGGAAAGCAATTTGTAGAACAAATGTTTCTTAAACAATTTAAAAAGCAATTGCTACCAACCTGCCTTCCATTAAGGATCTGTATACTGCAGGAGTCAAAAAGAGGGCTGTGAAAATATCTACAGACCCCTCACATCTTGGAGATAAATTGTTTCAACTTCTACCCTCAAAACGACACTATAGGGCACTACACACCAGAACAACTAGACACAGGGACAGTTTTTCCCAAATGCCGTCACTCTACTTAACAACTAATTCCCACAACACTGTCAAATAATTTACTAAGACTGTATCAATATTATTCTTCTCTTCCTTACTAGTATCTATCTTGTCCCACTTATTACTGTAACCATGTTGCTTGTATCTTTCAATTTATATTGTTTTTATTTGTTTCCTAGTGTGATTTGATAGCTTATTAGTAACCTTGACTATCACTAAGTGTTGCATCTTTTTATTCTCGATGAATGTATTTTATTCTTCTTAAGTACACTGACAGCATATACAACAAAGAAAACTTCCTTGTGTGTCCAATCACACTTGGCCAATAAAGAATAAAGAAAGAATTAATAACTCTAGCAGTAACTTTACTTGTGTATACATATTGTTTAGTGCCAAATATAAGAACACTGGTACAGCAGAGTTTATCTAAGCTTTCCATGCTCTGAAAAGTACTACAGTCCAGCTTTTGTATGTATTAATCATCCCTCTTTTTCTAAACCAAATCAGTATAAATGAGGCATTGCCTACGACATTTAATCCTTTCATCTTTCCTCAATCTAGTCCCCCCCCCTTATACATGATGTGTAAATATAGCTCTTTCTGGGATTGAACATCTGTGCTTCATTTCAACAGATGGCTCATCTACTAATGTCCCAGAGCATAATGTGACATCCTGTGCTGGCATGAACCTATCCTTCTTCCATTTTTTCCCCTTTGGCTGGGTTCCAGCTGTATGAAATATATAGTTATGACTGGTCCTGTGACTAGTGACAAATGATGGAAGAGATCATACAGTGAGATTTTTTTTTTTTATCTAGGTCTGATTAATAAAAAAGACTAGAATCTGGGGTATTTATAGATGACATTTTACCTGAGGGTTATACACACTAGGATTTGTAATATCTCATGTAATGTATGGCAGTGGTAGTAAATTAGTGAAAGCATTACTGAAACCTTTGAATGAGGTTCTTGGTTTCTTCAGAGGAATATATTCTTTTACCCCACCTAAGACATTTTAACAACAGAGTCCTTTGAGTTTGGTTATAGGCTGTAAAAATAAATAAAGAATAGAAAAACCATGTCAGTAGTTTAAAGTACCCCCAACCATCAGCCCTCTGTGGCTCTGTAATTTTAAAAAATTGTATTGCCATCTGTTTTTAATAATTGTGATCTTGGAACTTTACTGAATGGTTTCTAAGAAGTTAAACAAAAATTATTTTGTAGCATGAAGATAAAAATGAATTGGGAGGAAAAATCTTATGATTTGTTTGACGTCTGTATGTCTAGCTATAGCTAAAGGCACAACAGGCCAACCTTTATTATAAAAATCATGAGACTTAACATTTAAGTTGGCATGACAGGCAAGAAACAGCTAGTTGTTCTGAAGTGGGTCTGCCAGAGCTGAGGGTAGTGAGTAGGTATTTCTGTTTAATTGCCCTTTTTTATATGGTCAGAAACAGATTTATTGGAAAGCTGAAAAATGAACCAACATAAAATAGGCCTTCTCATTTGAGATGATACAGAAATCTGAACTGTGTGAACAGTTATTATATACTTGGCTCCTGGAATTGCCAAATAGAGATTTAATCACATACTAGGCATTCAAAGGGGGCCATAAATTGATACAAGAAATATAGCAGATGTGTGCTGCTTATGAATCATGCTGGGTTTGGTGTTTAGACAATGAGATTCCTTTAAACAAAAGGAATGAGGTCCTGTTTTAAAATATTAAAATATTCTTTCACTACTCTTTGAAAGAGGGGTCAAAGAGGCCATCTATGTCAAATTTGAACAGCCCTCTCTCAACAGAGGGTGAGGGATACAACATCATCTATCTCCAGTCTACAACACAGTCCTTTCAGCAGTTCCAAGAAGGCTCCACACCCATTTGCACTACTCAGGTGACCCTGAGGACACAGATAAACCTCCAATTGGCCTCAATGACTCTCTAAAGCATGGGTGTCAAACTCACTGTGTCACATTGCCGTCTCATGACGTTTTCCCCATTCGCAGAGCTGGAGTGGGCGTGGCCTGCGCATGATGCATCCGGCCCATTGGCTGCCAGTTTGACATCCCTGACTGAGAATCTCCATAGACAAATTCATTAATGCTGCCTCTTGGTTCCATAGCTTAGAGACATCTGACTTTATCTATCTATCTATCTATCTATCTATCTATCTATCTATCTATCTATCTATCTATCTATCTATCTTTCTTTCTTTCTTTCTTTCTTTCTTTCTTTCTTTCTTTCTTTCTTTCTTTCTTTCTTTCTTTCTCTCACTCTCTCTGTCTCTCTCTCTCTCTCTTTTCTCTCTTTCTTTTTCCCTCCCTACCACCCCCCTTCTCTCTCCCCCTTTCTCAAAAAAGGGAAGAAGTATGCTGCTGAAATTCTGTGATGAGTAATGTATTTTATATCAATCAATCAATCAATCAGTCAGAATAGAGCTTGAAGGGACCTTGGAGGTCTTCTAGTCCAACCCCCTGTTCAAGCAGAAGACCCTATACCATTTCAGACAAGTGACTATCCAGTCTCTTAAAAACTCCCAGTGACCCACAACTTCTGATAGCAAGCTTTCCACTGGTTAATTGTCCTCACTGTTAGGAAGTTTTTCCTTAATTCCAAATTGCTTCTCTCCTTGCTTAGTTTCCATCCATTGTTTCTTGTCCTGCTCTCTGGTGCTTTGGAAAATAAGTTGACCCCCTCCACTTTGTGACAACCTCTCAAATACTGGAATACAACTATCATGTCACCCCTAGTCCTTCTTTTCTCTAGACTAGCCAAACCCAAATCCTACAACTGTTCTTTCATATGTTTTAGTCTCCAGGCCTTTGATCATCTTAGTTGCGTTTCTTTGCACTTTTTCCAAAGTCTCAACATCTTTTTTGTAATGTAATGTTAATAAACCCAACAACATAAAAGTTGATGGGATTCATTAACATTAAATATAAAGAGGGATGGGGCCAATTGACTAGGATCTGACTTGGTTGCTATGTCCCTTCATGATGTGCAACTTACGAAGGAGACTCTGCACTCTTATCCTTCTGTGTTACCATAGCTGGAGGCAAATAAGAAAAGGTTGCACCTGAGTTTAGCTTTGCTGGATTTAAAGACTTCAATTTGTTGTTAGAGCCCCGAGTGCATGGAGTTTTTAACTAGAGCCCCTGAAAGAAATTAATTCTGGAAAAATATGCACATGCTTGGGAACAAGTCTTAACTAAACTCAGAAGTGCTGATATTTCCCTATAGCAAACTGTCTGATTCTTAGTGGGGTAGCTAAATATAGGGAGTAACTTTGGACCTTGAGAGTAATGATTAACCTTGAAAGACAAGTGGTATTAGCTGTCTTGCCTAATGTGTACATCTCTGGTAGAAAATGGTGGCCTGCTGAGGAAGAGATTACTTTTTAAAAATATGGTCAACTCAGAAAGAGCCAAGGGGAATCTTTGTCAGGGGTCTCCAACCTTAGCAACTTTAAGACTTGTGGACTTTAGCTCTGGGAGATGAAGTCCACAAGTCTTAAAGTTGCCAAGGTTGGAGACCCCTGATCTATGTAGTTCATGAAACTTGAGATGTAGCCATTGTTCCAATGTTTTGGTGTCTGTCACTCTGCCAAGAAGGTGGGAATTTTCTTGTTACACAGTTTGCATAGGATAATTCTCTCCCATTTTGGGGGGGGGGTGGCGGGGAAATATTGATTTTCTCTGAAATTTATAGCTATCTTTGATTTGGGAGGTCAGGATTTCCTTGGTCAGAGGACACAATTTGCAAATCACATACAGCTCTAGTGCCAAATCTTGCGTGCTGTTGCCTTTGCTGATCCATCATGAGCTTCGAAGTGTGAAGAGAGTAATGTATATAAAATAAACCAAGGAGTCTGCCATGAAGACTGGAATATGAATTCTTGTTCTAAACTAGAAAAGTGTAGAGCAAACAAGAAACGAGAGCTTGTGAGTTTAGTGGATATAGTTCCTTTTAATTAGCTATATTGATAGAGAGCAGGCTTTTAAAGGTCATTTCCATCAGCAGAAAATATTTGCTCTCTCTTGACAAATGAATGTTTTCGGTATTTTCCCATGCATTGGCATGCATTCAAATGTCTCAAGAGCACAGTCATCAGGCAGAACACTAGGATCAAATCTGTAACTGTCTTTCATTTACCCCCCCTCCCTCTTTTGTTTAAATGTTTGCCCAATAACACAGCTCTCTGTTTGCCCATGCAAAGAAATCTGATACAGTAATACAGAATTTGGAATGAGTTGTCTGTTAGCCAAGAAAGATGTGATTTATACAAGTTTTTTTTGTAAAAAGTTAAAAAAAAAGTATTTCTCAATAGAAAAATAAAAGGTGGCTAGAGAGTAATTCAAATTGGCCTGCCAAATGTTTGGAGCAGATGTCTACAAAATGGCCATTATCCACTAACATGAGTTTCCTCATAGACTGTTGTTAAACTTGTATGATGGGAATATTTGCATCAGTGAAATTTAATTCATGAATAGCTGCCCATATGCTGACCAGCAAATAGCTGCTATTGTGCCATGAAGCAAAGTGGCTAACAAATTGCAGCTGTGAATGAGGGAAAAGTTTTAAAACACTTCTCTAATTACAGATGTTAGTGGACAAGAGTGTTCCTCTCTCAAAAATCTCTAGTCTTCCACTCTATCGTCTATTAGGCATTGTCTCATTTTCTACTACAAATAAACCTGTTCTACAGCCAGGCTACTTTTTAAAAATAAAATTATTGCTTTTCTGTATATAATCTTGTTATATCTTTTCTCATAAATTCATTCCTAAAAATTTAGGGATTAAAACATCCTAATCAGTATGTCTTTTCAAGCTTGTTGTTATTATCCTGAGAACACTACTAATTAGAAGTATATTTTAAATGTTACAACATTTTTGTTACATTTCAAGAAAAAATATATAACTTGGACATTTTTCCTAGTTGAGTAGTACAACATGTGAAATGGTATGCATATTTTTGACTTCAGGCTGAAAATGGTATTTACCCTTTTGACCTCAAGTGTGACCACTTTTGACTTGTACATTTTTTCACCTTTAGTATTAGTTTCATCTTGAATCATGGCTTCTTTCAGACCTCCAGGTCAGTTTTAGGTACTAGGTATTTGTTTTGCAAAACTACTTTGTGTCTTTGTGTGGGTGTATGTTACCTTGAATCTGAGCACATGCAGTGGCTTCAATCTACTTAGGTCTTCAGATACCTACTGTAAGTATTTATTAAATATTTTCATTTAATATTTCAGAATAAAAAGGGTTATACTTGATTAGTATTTATTTTAAATACTTCTAAACGTGCTCTGATGCTTATGCACCATGAGCATGAAAGCTGATATAATAAAACAATAGTTAATCAAATATTAAAACATAAAAATAAATAAATAATATGTTCCACTGGGTGGCTGATTTAAAAAATAAAATAAAAGGCCTTTCTATTGGTTGATGTCAAATATCTATAGGATTTGGCATACCAAATAGGGGAAAAGATATGCTGCTCAATCATACTTGTTTGAAGGAAGCGAGTTAGTACTTTCAGGAAAAAAAAATCATCTAGCATTTTGCATGCAACTTTTATAACCTGGAATCAGTGGTGGGTTGCCCTGGTTCACACCGGTTCTATAAAACCAGTAGTAAAACTGGCAGGAGACTCCACCCACCGACCCCGATGTCATCAAAATGCTTCTGCACATGCGCAGAAGAGGGCATGCGCATGCGAGCGAAGCAAGCACACGCGTGCAGCTCCGCTGCAAACCGGTAGTAAAAGTAAGTAGAACCCACCCCTGCCTGGAATACTTGGTCTAATAAATCCCATGCTGCTTGGAACAGTTCTAGTTGGGCAATGCTGTCTGCAGATGAAGCAGTGGCAGACATGTAAATACTCTGTAACAGCCTTTCCCCCACCCGCAAGTATTTCCTTTTCATCAGTCTAATAATTGCTGTTCCCATTTCAGCATCTACTTGGAAAACCTGGAGCCCTGCTGAAATTATATCTGAAATTGATATCAATCACTGTAATCTTTTCTCTGCTCTGCTGAAATGTTTGCTGTGATGGCAGAGAGTCCCAATCATCTGGAAACTCCTGTAATTTTATAAAGCTAAGGATTTATCCATGACTGTAAGACTCCATCTGTTGTCCCAGAAAACAGAGGCTTATTGAATCCGGTAATAAACACACCAAGAGTAGAGATTGGACAAAGCATTATTTGCATAAAGTAAGCATGCAAGGGGAAAATGTCCCAAAGCAAGCACACACATCATTTTGGCAATTTCCATTTTACATCTAGTCCTTGAATTACAACCATTTATTCACTTTGAAATTACAACAGTACTGGAAAAGTGACTTGTGACTGGTCTTCATGAATATGAATGTGGCAGCATCCTTGCGGTCACAAGATCAAATTTCGGGTGATTTGCAGTCAGTATACATTTATGACAGTCGCAGCATTGTGGAGTCATGTGATTTCGCCAAGCAAAATCTATGGGGAAAAGCTGCATTCACTTAACAATCATACGATTTACTTAATGACTGCAGGGATTACCTTAACAACTATGGCAAAAAAAGGTCATAAAATCAGGTATGGCTCACTTAACATCCGCCTTGCTTAAAAATTGAAATTTTAGTCCCAATTGTTGAGCGATCAAGTTGTATACAATTTCACAAGGAAATTTCAATGGAAAAACAAAGCCAGAAATTCTGAGATCACTGGTCACAACTCAGTTAAATGTCCCATTCCCCCGGGTGTCTAAGAACTATAGCTGTTGAAGTCATTAGTAGCTCATTGATGAAGAATAGCCTTCAAAGCCTTCAATTTGCATGACTGTTTTCTGCCTGAGTGACAAATTTACTGTTTTCTGTCCAAGAACAGACAGGATTCAAACCAGCGAACAAACAAGGGAGTAGCTCTGGCAAAAGTGGGCACCTCGCATGGGCAATGTGACAATTTGCTGCGGCCAACTCATCATGGTCAACTTGCCATGGCCAACTCATTGCAGCCAACTCACTATGGGACAACTTTCCATGGCCAACTCGCCATGGGATAACTTGCTGCGGGACAATATAACAATTCTATTTAATCGTTTAAAATAAATAAAAATATTTTAATTTTTGCCATTCACATTTTATTCTGTCACTTCTTTTTGTATCCTTTCTTTAATTATTCTATTCTGCCATTTCTTTGATATTAGCATAACTCTTGCCCCTCAGCGAGTTGCCCTATGGCGAGATCGTCATGGCAAGTTGACTGTGACAAGTTGACTGTGGTGAGTTAGCCATGGTGAGTTGGCCATGGCAATTTGGCCACAGTCAACTTGCCACAGCCAACTTGCTGCTGGCCATGGCGAGTTGGCCATGGTGAATTGTCATAGAGTCCCCCTCACATATTACATGAAACACTGCAAATTCAGTGTGGAAAACATAAGTGTGTATACCAGGGTGGGTTCTACTTACCTTTACTACCATTTTGCATCGCGCCTGCGCCCACATGCACAGATCACCTATGATGACATCTGGGTCAGTGGGCGGAGCCTCTCAACGGTTTTACTACAGGTTGTTGCGAACCGGTCCGAACCAGGGGCAACCCACCACTGGTGTATACATACTATAACAGCCGTACAAGTCTACTTTTCTTAGTGCTGGCTTCATATTATAGTGATATTTGACTGTAAGGTTGACTGTTACAGCAGATCAGATGAGAAAGACGGGCATGATGGTTTTCAAAGATCTCAGCTAGACTAAAGTCTTGCTCAGCTTGACCAGAAGCCTAACTTTCTTACAAAGATATCTTTGTTCTCCCAAATGAGAGCAAAGGCATAACTGAAGAGATCAGGTAGAAAATTATTTGTCTCCTATCCAGGGCTGCCTGAAACCTAACACCAATATCAGAATACAATTGGTGGATGTGTTTAGGAAACTATGTTAAGTCACATGAAGAATACAATTCATTTTTATCAGATTTGATGTGGCATTTGAGGATAAGTGTTGGGGCAGAAAATGCAAGAAGGCATGTGAAGGTGAAAGTTAACGCAAGATTAATTGGTAAGGACAATGGATGTTTGAATACAAAGCAGAGACTATTTATTTTGAAGAATCGGAGCACGGTAAGGTCACTGAGTGCTTATACATTATTATTGGAATATTAATGTCTGAAATAAACAGTCTTGCTCTACTTCAGATATTAATTTCTAGAAATTAAAGTTAAAGACTTGTTAGAATTCTTTTTATTTTAAAGTGGAAGAAAAAAATATGCCTTTTTTGAGTAAAATCTACTGCATTTCCATTATGGTGAACAGGAAATTTAGTCCTGAGTATTGTTTTTAAAATATCTGCTGGAAAAATCTGTTGGAAGCTAGATATGATCACCTTTTATAATATAGATTTCCATAGTATGTGCAGTTCTGTAGATAGAGTTATGGAGACTGAATTGATAAATATTAACTTTCAGAATGACAAGGAGTTGATCTCCTTCACTTTTAAACAGCAACTTTTTCATTTAAATCAATCTGTCTGCTAAGGCCTTCACAATATTTTCCTGGATCTCTTCGGACTATATGACTGGTTATTTTTATCCTTTGTCTATTATTTGTTCTTTTCACATCCATTTCCCAATAAAGCCATGCCCATGTTTTGAATATTTTTTCACCAAACCACACAAGGCTGTAGCATCAAAATAAGAAAATCTTATTCTACCCTTCTGTGAAAAGCTTCTGTGTCTTTTGGATTCTAAAATAGGTAATTTTTTTTTAAAAAATTGGGAATAGTTCTTCCTTTGCTCTTTTCTCCTCCATTTTAAAACAACCTGTCATCGATATGATTGGCTAGAGATTATAGTGGCTGAATTCCAATAGAGCTGGAAGACTTTGGGCTGATAAACTTAACATGGATCCTTTCTCCCCTTTTACTAGTATTATTAACCAATTAAAGCTTTATTATCAGATTAGATTTTCAATGATTCAGTTGCCTCTATTATTGGATTTCCCTGAGAGTCACTCTGTTTTTCTCTAAGTAATTTACTGAGGACATGGTAGGAAGCTGGTAAGTTTTTTTCTTTCCAGTTTTCTGGACGTGAAGGGAGGTGTCTATCTTAAATTCTGATTCACCCTCCTTTCACATGAATATCATAAATTATGAAGCGGTGTGATTATTTTCTCGTTTTTCAAGAACAGTTCAGATTATTGAAAACATGTTTTAGACTGAGACTGACTTGAAGATATTAAGTCTCAGTGACAATTGCACGTGCTCTCCAAAATCCAAATATTGTCTAGTTTAAAAGTGTTTATCCACAGCATGGCAGTGAACTCACCTGGATGTAGTTTGACTCAGCAAGTCATGATCAAATAAATTCTGCCTAGTATAATAGGCGAACTCAACCAGTGTATTTTAAGCCTCAGGAAAACCCCCCTGAAAATCACAGTTTTGTAATTTTTAAAGCAAAGAAAGATCTAGCTGGGATGGAAATTGTATGGTGGGTGGGTGGGTGGGTGGGGGAGGAAGGAGGTAAAAGCAAACAGCCCACAAATGGCGAACCTATGAACTTAGAGACATTGCTAAACTATGTTTCCCAAGATACTGGGTGATAATGGGAGTTGTAGTTCAACAACATCTGGAGAGACTTAATGATACTTAAAACTGAATTACATCATGTGGGATTGCTGCATTGAAAATAGTTTTATATGAGGAATGCAGCCATGCAATTCAATCTTTTACTGTATCTAAAATATGTCTTAATGAGTGGAAAATATGTAACTATAACATTTCAGTGTAGTTTTTCTGAGTTGCTGGCTTGCTACCACCCTCGCACGGGTGGTTATGGGCACAACTCGTTGTGCCCACGTAACATCCCTCCTGCGTGAGCTGCACTGGCTCCCAGTGGTCTTCCAGGTGCGATTCAAGGTGTTGGTTACCACCTTTAAAGCGCTTCATGGTATGGGACCCGGGTACCTTCGAGACCATCTTCTGCCACCAATAGCCTCCCACCGGCCAGTTCACTCCCACAGAGAGGGTCTCCTCAGGGTGCCATTGGCCAAGTTATGTCGGCTGGCGACACCCAGGGGGAGGGCCTTCTCTGGGAGAGCCCCAGCCCTGTGGAATGAACTGCCCCCGGAAGTGCATAAGATCTCCGACCTCCGGGTATTTCGTTGTGCACTCAAGACCCTGTTGTTCCGCCAGGCTGGGCTATCAACATAACAATTTTAAATTGGGTTTTAAATTCCTGTGGTTTTAAATTGAGCCGAATTCATTTAATAATTTTAAATTATTTTAACTGATGTTGTCTTGTGTTTTTAATAGGCTGTACACTGCCCCGAGTCCTTCGGGAGAAGGGCAGTATAGAAATAAAATTATTCTTATTCTTATTCTTATTCTTACAATAATATCACAGAAGTATAATATCCTTTCTCTTGTTTAGTTTTCTTAAGACTTCAGAAGACATGATGTCCATTTAACCTTTACTTGGAGCACAATGATTTCTTACTCTTTCCACAAATTTTAACAAAGCTGTTTGTTTATTTACTGCAAATTTATTTCAGCAATCTGATTCTGCCCTATAGGTTTCTTTTTGAATGGTGCACTGACTTTGGCCCTAGATCCCAGGGTCATCACTTGTTCTAAGGCAGGAGTGTCAAACTCGTGGTGTCACGTCATCACGTGATGGCTTAGGGCCGGGGTACTTACGAGACCGCCTACTGCCACCAATAGCCTCCCACCGGCCAGTACGCTCGCACAGAGTGGGCCTCCTCAGGGTGCCGTCCGCCAGACAATGTCGGCTGGCGACCCCCAGGGGGAGAGCCTTCTCTGTGACGGCGCCCACCCTCTGGAATAACCTTCCCCCGGAGTTACGTATAATAACAGACCTCCGGATTTTTCGTCGGGCCCTGAAAACTTATTTATTTCAACTAGCTGGGCTGGCTTGAGCTAAATTTTAAATTGGTTTTAAATTGGGTTGTTTTAATTTACGGCCAGAATATCTAATTATTTTAATACTGTTTTTAAATTTTGTATGTTTTGTTTTTACTTAGGCTGTGCACCGCCCTGAGTCCTATTTGGAGAAGGGCGGTATAGAAATTTAAACAAATAAATAAATAAATAAATATTGTGACTTTTTTCTCCTTCGCTAAACTGGGTGTGGGTGTGGCCAACATGTGACACATCCGGCCCATGGGCTGCGAGTTCGACAGCCCTGTTCTAAGCAGATCGCTGCATAGGATTCCTTTCAAACATGCCAACATCTCCATTTTGTGCCATGCACTTAAATGGTTTATATTTACTTGCCACTGGTCCAGCTTTTCCATTTTTGGAAAAATATTTTTCTACTTTCATTTTTTCCCAGCTTCCAATCCTGTACTGTACAACATGAATGGATTCTGTACATCTTCCACTGTGTCTTACCTAGCATTATTAAGCCCCAATGCACATTTACCAGCCCTTTGGTCCCCAGCTCCTCTTCTTCATATCTATACCAAGCAATTTTGCACCATCTAGAAAAAAGAGCTTCTATTTCAGGGGTGTCAAACTTGCGGCTGGCAAGCCGAATGCATCATGTGCTGGCCACACCCACCCATTTTAGTGAAGGGGAAAAAAGTCACGATAAGTCGCTTGATGACAACGTGACAACAATATGACGTGGCAAATTTGACGCCACTGTTCCATTTGCCCCCCCCCCCCTATTTTTTGTACATTAGAAGAGAGGAAGGCATCTTAGACTTACACCTTTGCTGAGGTCTTGTGTTAGCAGTGTTTGGGCATTTAGAAGAAATTCCTTCTAGAAATCCCTTGAAGAAGTGATCTATTAGGCCAGGGCTCTCAACTTTAGCAACTTTTAAGGTGTGTGGATTTCGACCCCCGGAATTTCTCAGCCAGCATGGCGGGGGAGTTGAAGTCTGCACGTCTTAATGTTGCCAAAGTTAAGAAACACTGTATTAGGCTGCGGCAGAAAAATTGCTTCCTCCCCCTCAGCCTGCAGTTATTTTGCATGACCAAAATAATACTAGATAAGTCTTGCCAAATATTTAGTTGAATGCCTCCTTGGATTTATAACTGTGATGTTTTTCTTTATCAGCCTTCAAGCCCATCCAAGATGTAAACAAAGTTGCAGGCAACAGACTGTGGTTTTGAAGCCTGATAAAGACAAGGTGCTCTTTTCTTTATTTGGATATTGTACTATACTGAACGTTCTTTGTGTCAAAGAATGTACGACAACTGCTAATGACAATTAAGGACAGTTAAACTGCCCCCTTTAACCTCAAGCGTAATTCTCTTATTATTGCCTAAAAGGCTTCACTAGGGGAAAAAAATCCTATTACATTTGTAGCAGAAAGACTGTATGTTAATATCCCTCGATAAAACGTGGAGACAGAGTGCACAGATCACCTTGTGATTCTGCATATGTTCCTCTGTTTCAGATCATCCATTTGGTGTGGGGTTGGGAAAAGATCTTAACCTACAAATAACTTAGAGTTACTAGCTGTTTTTCTGAGGATTTGTTATAGGCTTCCTGATGAAACCTGTAAAATTTATTGGGCACAGCAATCTTGAAATCTGCTGGGTCATATGGACTAGCTTTGTCTACTGAATAGTTCCATCTGGGCAAGATGGATTATGTACATGAGCTAGATATTCTCTGTTCTTATTGTAAAATATTAGTTCTGATGGGCTATATAGACATATAACATTTGAATTATGAGTTGTTATCATAGAATATTTATACAATTGACAACAAAATCATTTGCAGTGAGTAGGAAACCAATTAAAGTCATCCATGAGAGGTGGTGGTCAGCCTTTTAAAAACTTTTGGAGTGATGAAGCCATAACCTCTCTTGATATTGTACAGATCTTAGCATTTGTCCTTGTATTAAAACAAAATCTAGATACTGTTGCTGTAACTTACACCTGTTATTGACCATGAATTGGGTCATAATTTTAATTTTGAACTTGTCAAGAAAGCAATTGTGATGATGTGACCAAAATCACACCCCAGTTTTATATAAAAACTTTGTGCGTAGCAGGGTAGATTTGATTTAAATCATGATTTAAAGCACTAGTAAAAAGGCTTGATTTAAATTAACTTGATTTAAATTGTTATTTTTAAAGAGCAACTGCCATCTCTGTTCCGCAGCGGCTCCTCTGACCCGCTGTTGACTCACCAACAGTTGCAATATTGCAGAATATACAGCCTCATGCTATATAGCCAAGCTCCATTTCATGGGGAATAAACTAAATTATTAATGTATCTTAAATAGAAAGCTGTCTTTAGATAGATATTTACTTCCAAAGTATTTTATTAAAATAAATTTGATAAAAATTAAAAAAAATCCGATTTAAATAAAAAAAATCTGATTTAAATTAAAAAAATCCATTTTTAAAAAAATCATCAATTTTTGTCCACCCTGGTGTGTAGTCATGACAGTCATTATGGCTGTTTTGACAATATTCTCCTCTGGCACCTGATACCCCTACAGATTTACTAACTAGCAGATTCCAAATTTTCTCTTCTAGCCTAGCTAGACTAGTGTTTCCTCCCCAATTGTGGCGTTTTCCACATGCACAGAAGTATATACTTTTTACTTTATATACTTTTATATACTTTAGAATCTTCTCCACCTCCACAGTATATAAAGTATATAAATAAAACAAAGCCATAATACCATTAAAAAAATCAGTATAGTTTTGAAAATTGTTTTTTCTTCTGAGAAACTGGTCTTCATACTGAAGAATTTTAATTTACTATTGGAGATGTTGGAAATATTATAATATCTATCTCTCTGTCTCTGTCTCTGTCTCTGTCTCTGTCTCTGTCTCTCTCTCTCTCCCTCTATCTCTATCTCTATCCCTCTATCTCTATCTCTATATATTATAAATATATATTAATATATATATAATATATAGTATAGTATATAAAATCTAATCTTATATATAATCTTTAATAATTAATATAATATAATAATCTTATAATCTAATCTAATCTAATCTAATCTATATAATCCTTGCTGATTTCAATGCAGCAGGTCAAAAACTAAGATGCATGGAGAGGGGAGAGGGAATTTGGCTTGCTGGCAAGATTGGCTTCCCTCCTACCAGGTAATCAATTACATCCCCAGAGTGTTTTGCTTCCTGGCAAACATACTACAATTTTGCTACAATTGCAGTGTACGTGGTCACTGACAAATGGGAAAAGAAGATGCCTGGAGGAGCAGAGTAGAGATAATAGAACAAAGGATAGAATAAAAATTTTCAAATTCAAAAACAAATTTGATTTTTCTTTTGTCTGAATTGAAAGGCTGTGTTTCCTCAGATGTTTTATTGGCTTACATAAAGATCTTCAATGGTTAATAATGTTTTGTTTCTCCTAAATGCAGAGTAATTTGTACCCATTGTTCGGCTAGTAAGATCAGGACATTTATGTCATTTTATAGTTGTAAAATGTTACGTGAAGGCAGATGTGCTGAACTTCACCTCCAATAATCTCTAGCAATGATGGGCAATACATATATTTGAAATTAGTTAGGATTTTATTAAATGCAGTCAGGATTGAAAACACTTTGTTTCCCAGTTTGTGATTCAATTGCTTCGCTTTGAATGGATTATTTTCATTAATTTGTCAGAGGCCCTCTTTCCCGATTTTATGTGAAAAGCCAGGATTGGAAGTAGCTACCCATTTAACTAATGTCTTATCATTTCCTGAGACTGCACCTGGTTTTTCTTTTCTCATAATAATACTATTTCTTCAGCTAAACCTAAGAGACCATAAAACACCCATTACTATACTATTGAAGTTCCCGTTTTGAATCCTATTAAATTACATTAGCCCCGCTCCTTGATTCATGATAGCTTATAGAAATATAGTGATAGAGAAGAAACTCCAATATAATGTTGCTTGTGGCTTAGACATTTTGCTGCTGGAAAAGTACCAATGCAAAAGTAAAAAAAAAAAAGAAATAAAAGGGGGGAGGCAGAGTTAATTTAATATTTAGGAAAAAAATTGGTAAAAGATAAAGGAGTCCCTGAAGATTTTACTCAGCTAGTTGTTGCTGACTAGGGGTACTGCTCATCTCTGTTTCAAGGCCATGGAGCCAGCATTGTCCGAAGACATTTCCGCAGTCATGTGGCCAGCATGACGTAACAGAGTGCCGTTACCTTCCCACTGAAGTACCTATTTATCTACTTGCATTTGCATGCTTTCGAACTGCTAGGTTGGTAGGAGCTGGGGTGAGGATGTGAACTCGCCCCTGTAGCATGGAGCTCAGATCTCAAATCTGACCTGCTGGCTTTCCAGCTGACAAGCTCAGCGTCTTAACCACTGAGCCATTGTGCTGCTCCAGGAAAAAAAGTGGAGAATACAAATAAAAGGAGTAAGGTCCTCTTTATTCACTGAATTATACACATCCAGCATGTAAATTACATATAAGTGGGCAATTCAAATGATCTGCAGAACCAACAGAAATTGAAGGGTTAAGATATTTTATCATCACTTAAATTTACATAGATCAAGACGTTTTATCAGATCCTGAGGGCCAGTGGTGGGTTGTAACTGGTGTTACCACTGGTTTGCTTCGCGCATGCGCTTTGCATTCCATAACAACTGAGGCATGGCAATTCGCTCTGCTGCGCCTTTCAGCTGGGCTAAAAACAAAGGATTAACGGTAGGTATAGTGCAGGGGTGGGCGGGAGGGCCCAGCTGACAGTCAGAGCAAACATTTCTGCTACCGGCTCCCTGAACTGGGGAGAATTGGTATCAACCCACCACTGCTGTGGGCATATCAGAACATATAGCTCTTGTGGAAAGTTGGGGGAGAGGATAAGAAGGAAAATTTGAAAGAAAATATGAGACGTAACATTACTTTAGAAATGTTTACATTCAGGAAACCCTCTGGCACTCGCTTAACACCTGTCTAACAACTAACAACACCTGTCTAACAAGAGCCTTGATAGTACAGTGGTTTAGTGCACCCTCTCATTAACACAGCTGCCTGCAATTTCTGCTGGTTCGAATCTCTCCAAGGCTCAAGGTTGACTCAGCCTTCCATCCTTTCTAAGGTAGGTGAAATGAGGACCCAGTTTGTGGGGCAATAAGCTGACTTTGTATAAAATATACAAAAGAATGAAGGCTATTGCTTAACGCATTGTAAGCCACCCTGAGTCTCCGGAGAAGGGCGGCATATAAATCAAATTAAAAAAAAAAAAAACTTTAACATCAGCACACACTGGAAAGCCAAATGGGCTGCTGAACACCCAGATACAGGCAGTTACATAGATAACCCTACACAAAAGGTGCCAGGTTTTGACCTTCCTCACCAGCATTAGTCAACTCTGAACAGGATCCGTACCCAACATGGTATCTGCCAGGACCCATTGTTTAAGTAAGTAGGGTCTTGTCTCTACCCATCAGTGTGACTGTGGTGCTCCTCGACAAAATATCCAGCACATTGTGTCTGAATGTCCATCAAGAGCTTACACCGGCCCAATGTCTGATTTTTTCAACATAGACCACTCTGTCCTTTAATGGCTGGGTGGACTGGACATTAACATTTGAACCACTGTAAGTCCATGTATTTGCCATACAATAAATTAGAAATAAACCTAAAACAACCACTAGATGCAGTTCAGGCAGGCTTGCATTGCCTATTTAGTTAATACTGTGTTTCCCCGAAAATAAGATTCTGTCTTATATTTTTTTGAACCCTGAAATAAGCGCTTGGCCTTATTGCCATGCACTCTAAAGCCCGATTGGGCTTATTATCAGGGGATGTCTTATTTTGGGGGAAGTGGGGTATATGTAGTCTGATAAGAAATCTTTGCCTTCATTTCATCTCTGAAAAATGGTGCTGAATCTTCTGACAGTTCTAGATTGGCCGTCTGATGATGCTTGGTTATTTCCTGATGAAAATGCTCTTGCTGATCCTTGTTTTCAAGGATTATCAGTCTGACGTCTGAGATAAGGAGTCCTGGGGAGGTGGAATGTCTCTCACTGAATTTTAAATATTGCTATGTCAGATTTGTATCCATAGATTTGTAGCGGAGGGTTGAGATTATCAATCTTTCCAATGTGAAAAATAGTGAAGCATTGCTGACACGATGGAATATACTATACTGAGAAATGAGAATCTTCCATAATTTTGTGGATAAGTTACAAGAGTATGATAATTAGGGTATTACTTGATACTTTATAATTATTTAAAGCACTGATAATCTTAAAATGAAGAAATTCTGTGATAATGTTCTCGTGACTCTTCTAGATAGAGCCTGTTTGGAAAATGGTTGTTATATGGAAGTACAAGACCTCAAACGCAAAGGGAACCTCAAACGTAGACATTTATTAATTGGAAAGTTACTTTAATGTTTTCAGATTGTTTTACACTCTTTGTAACTCTCTCTTTCGTGCTTTATTCTGTCCATGCATTGCATTTTTTATTTTTTTTAATTATGTCTAGCAGCCTCAAAGTACTGTAGCCCAGCTTTTCTGGCATTTTCTTAGATTCATAGAACTGCAGAGTTGGAAAGGCCACACGGATTATCATGTCCAGCCCTTTGCAATGTGCAGGAAAATAAATTGTGTGAGAGGTGTCTAGCAACATCTTAAACATCTCCAGAGATGGAGAATCCACAATCTTATAGGTAGATTAATTGTACAAATCTCGCTATTCTACTCAAAAGAAATTTATGTTACTACAACTTATTTTTAGTCTTAGTTTCTGTGGCAGTAGAAAATACTTCCTGGCCAACTTTCAAACAACCTTGTCTTATGTACTAGAATGCAGCCATCATGTCTCCAGTCTGTCTTGCTTTCTCCAGAAGGAATAGGTCAAGTTCCTTCAGCTTGTCCTCATAGGCCCTGCTCCAAGTGAGATCTAGCTAAGTTGTTATCTCTTGATTGGCTGGTCAACATTAATGGGAACATGGTTCATGGTCTTTCTACCTTAGTCAGCAGATTTGGGAACTCAGGGAAAGACCATAGAGCCTTTGCCTGCAGATTTTTTCTTTATAGTTCTAAGCAGCTCAGTCAAGGCTTGAGACTGGCTACTGCATATGACTAAATGCTAGAAAGGTAGGAAATCTGTCTTGGCTTGCAGCTTCCCATGTACTCAAGAAGTCACATATCCACCATGAAAAGAAGACAGTTACTTTCCTGAAAACAAGCTTACATTTAATTTTTCAAACTCCAAATTTATTTCAGGACCACAGTTTAATTGTTTTACGTCCCAACAAAAGGCCCTTGCAAAGGGAAACAACTTCTGCTTTATTCTGTTTTGAGTCATGCCTTTTTGTTTTGATATGTATCTGTGATCCAGCACTCCTTTGTTTGAAAAACAAATGCAAGGCTTCAGCTTATGGTTATGTGATATGTAGCCTGTTGATATTTTCCTCATCTGTAACAGTCTGAAAGCTAATGTTTGTGTATGAGACAATAATCTCTAACAATTTACTTTTAGCTTATCCAGTTTGCATCCTGTGGATTCCTGCTTACCCGTTTCAAATACAGGAGATGAATGTGCATGCTTGCTTCTTCCCTGTATATTCACTTGTCTCATAGCTATCCATCCTGCAGCAATCAATGTCTGTCACTGGTCTCCCCTTTATGAGTGACAAAGGCAAACAGGTTTTATCCTTGGACAATGTTGGAGCATCTTATCTTAACACTGGTACTGTACCTTAAACCTATTTTAGTATGCATAAGGATGCTTTCAACTCGTCTCATTTATGGCTATGGATGAAATGAAGGTCATGGGACACAACAGACAGAGATGGATGTATTTTTGCCATGGTTAGATACAAGCGGAGACATAGTTTTGCTCTTCTCCAAGCTAAACCTGTCCATTTCCCTCAATCTTTTCTCAGCAAGAATCATTTTCCTGATTATTTTCACTATTCCAAGTTCATTTGTTCATATTGTTTTAAATAGTGGGCCTCCAGGACTAGACACTAACTTGAGAAAAGCTGTAGCTAAAGAATATAATTTTCTTGTTGTTTTACAACAGTATAAATTTTCATTAATCCAATCTTTTTTTCTAGCATTACATCACACTCATATTTATATTATAGTTATCTGAGATCTTTTTAACTTCTATTGTTTTCAAGCCAGGTATCTTATTTCAATATCAGTGCATTTCAATTACCTTTTTTTTTTTAAACTAAAGAAGTGACAGACAAATACAATAGTCAGAGGCACTAGTTCATGTCAGATTTGAATTTTTGCTAGACAGAGAAATTTTGTATTATTTTCTGCCGGTCTTCCTTCAGTTTGGTGTAAAAATATTTGCTTTGAAATTATTTCAAAAGGGAAGAAAATTTAGGTGAATAGGTTATGATATTCTTGTTCTTATTTAGTGAAATGAAGAGATTAGCCATCAGACGTAGGTGAATGACCTAGGCAATTATCTCTCTAGTAGTCTGCAGTCTTCTTACCATCTCAGACATTAATTCAAAACTAAAAGAAGACATGGAAAAAAGACTTCCTCCGGCCTAGCCTTTTAAATCCTGATATTTCAAAAAAGGATATGATTGACCAATGTAAGGCAACCCTCATTCCCTTTTGAAATGCAATTCCAAATCAAATTGTAGTATATTTGCATTGAAATTAAAATCAGAGGTGGACTGTCAGAGGCATTAAATTTTGTAGGCAGCTTTGTCATGCAACTGAGTTTCTACAATTTTTGTTGGCAGCTGAATAACACTTGCATCTTATAACAATACAGATAGTTCTTGACTTACAACCATGTGTTTAATAGCCATTCAGCGTTATCATGGTGCTGAAAAAAGTGACTTACAACCAGGTCTCACACTTATGATTGATGCAGCGTCACTGTGTATACATGATAAAATTGGGTGCTTGGCAAATAGCAGGCATTTATGGAGGTTGCAGCAACCTGGGATCACATGATAGTCCTTTGTTATCTTCCAAGCCAGTTTGTATAGTCAGGGGGGAAACTGGGTTCACTTAACAATTATGGTGATTTATTTAACAATCATGGCAAAAAAGATTGTAAAATTGGACACAACTCACTTAGCTGATTTGCTTAGTGATTGCTTATAAATTCTGGTTATAATTTGAGGACTTATCCCAAAGGTGGTTTTTCAAGAGGCACCAGAACCACCTTTTACTTTGAAGATGTTTTGCTTCTTATCCAAGAAGCTTCTTCAGCTCTTGACTGGATGGTGGGGAATGGAAGGATTTATACCCCTTGCAGAAAGCTAGTCATTTGCATTCCTTTAGAGAATCGTTGACACCACTTGGAAGTTTGTCTGTGTCCTCAGGGTCACCTGAGTAGTGCAAATGGGTGTGGAGCCTTCTTGAAACTGCTGAAAGGACTGCTGTGTTATGGAACTGAGCTTTCTGCAGGATGTTTCCTGTCCTGTGTCCCTTCACCGTTGAACGCAGGCTGTTGGGGATAAGTCTGTGTTGTCTGCATCTCAAACTGAACTTCAAAGAAAAACAAGACGTTGCCTCTTGAAAAAGCACCTTTGGGACAACCATGATCTGGATGACTGAGAATCTCCATAGACAATTTGAGGACTATCTGTACAGCTTCATTGCTTTGGTTAACAAATGGGTAAGATAATGCAGACATACGTCCCCCTGCCCCCTCCGACCCTTGCAATAGAAAGGTCACCAACAAGGACTAGGATTAAAAAAAAATTAAGCATCTTGAAGACTCATGCATGGTCATTCATTCTTTGCAAGATCTCACTGAAGTCTTGAAAAGTGTTGCAGAGATTATGAAGTGGGTGACGCTGATATAGATGCAGAGAAACTTAAGCTATTGTATAAAACTGCAATGATCCAAAGATCAATACCCCAACAGTAGAATAAATAATGTGCTGAAAATACAACCTGTATGGGATAAAATCCAATGGGAACAATGGAAAAATGCTGTTCTTTCCATGAAAAAGTAAAGGTAGTTGATCTCCTGCCTTTTCTGTTTGACAATAAATTCTTATTCCTGTAATGCTTGAGAATTTAGCTGGGTTCTTTGAATTCAGGCAAGTTTATAGTGTTGGATTAGGATTCTACTTTTTCAAAATTTTCTTTTTTGTGACTGTTACTTCTATTTAACAGCTTCTGTTAACTCCAGTTTCAGTCCTTGCTGGGAACAGTTATGCCAATTAGATTGGGTGTGCAAATGAAGATTGTTTGTTTTTGCTAAGAATTCCATGTCAACTGAAGATTTTTTTTCATAAAGAAGAGTGGAACAAATTACTTGTATTTTTCGGAGTAAAAGACACTCTGGAGTTTAAGATGCACATTAGTTTTTAGGGAGGAAAACAAGAAAAAAAATTCTGCCTCTGCCTCAGCATCCATCAGTATTCATTTGGCTAGTGTCCTTGCAGCAAACAGCAAACAGCCTGGTCAGCTTCAGCATGTTATCGCAGCCTGATTCAGCACGAGCAACTGATTGGCGGTTGGATCGGCCTCCTGGAATACCTCCAATCAGCTGTTCCAGGCTGCAGGGATCGCCACAGCCCATCACTGTGGCAATCCCTGCAAAAGTGCGTTGTGCTTTTGGCCTCCGCAGTCGCATTTTCGGCCTCTGCATGCTCCATTTTAGACCCATTCCAGGCTGCCGGGATCGCCACAGCACATCACCACAAATCTCTACTTCTGTGTGTTGCGTTTTTGGTCTTTGCACATCATATTTTTGGCATATGCACGCCCCATTTTTGGCCTCCGTATGTCTCATTTTCAGCCAATTCCAGGCAGCGGAGATTGCCACTGCTAATACCTGCTGCCTGGAACTGGCTGAAAAATGCGATGCATGGAGGCCAAAAACAGGGCACGCGGAGGCCAAAAAGGCGACGGGCGGAGCTGGTGATTGGTGGCGATGTGCTGTGGTGGTTCGCGCAGTCTGGAACAAATCTAAAACAGAGCGTGTGATGGCCGAAAACGCGACCCATGGAGGCCAAAAATGGCTGAAGGTGGGGGCCGGTGGGTGGGCGGGGCTTCAGCAACATTCGGTGTATAAGACGCACCGTAATTTTCATCCACTTTTGGGGAGGGGAAAGTGCATCTTATACTTTGAAAAGTACGGTACGAGATTTAAAAAATAGGGGAGAAAGCAAATGTACTGATTCATCCCTACTTTCAGGAGACACTATCTTAATAGATTTCTTTCTTTAGGTTATTGCAGAAAGAATTCTTATAGCCGCCAAATCAACTTTATCTTTTAGTGGCCAGATGTAGCAGAATATGCCTGCCTGTTATTTGCTTGTATATTTATTTATTTATTTATTTGTGTCCCGCCTTTATTATTTTTACAAATAACTCAAGGCAGAGAACATACCCAGTATTCCGTTCTCCTCCTATTTTCCTCAAAACAACAAACTCTGTGAGGTGAGATGTGCTGAGAGAATATGATTGGCCCAAGGTTGTCCAACGGCATTAATGACTATCACAGGACTTGAACTCAAACTCTCCGGTTTTCAAGCTTGGTGTCTTGACCACTAGACCAAACTGGCTCTTTTTAATAACCTGTTCCTCTTTACGTTGCTAAACATCAGAGAACAAGAGGGTAGTTTTTGAGGGTCTCTGACAATTCACCATTGCCAACTCGCCATGACCAAACTGCCACAGCCAACTCACCATGGCTAATTTGCCCCAGCCAACTTGCTGCAGGACAACTCACCACAGCCATCTTGCCACAGAATAACTTGCTACGGGACAAGAGTTACGCTAATATCAAAGAAGTGGTGGAATAGAATCATTAAAGAAATGATGCAAAAGGAGGGACAGAATAAAATGTGAATGGCACATATTTTGACAAATATTTTTCAAATATTTTATTTGACAAATATTTTTTAAATTTTTTTAAATAATTAAATAGAATTGTTATATTGTCCCACAGCGAGTTGTCCTGTGGTGAGTTGGCTGCAACGAGTTGGCCATGGTGAGTTGGCTGTGGCAAGTTTATTTTATTTTTATTTATTTATTTATTTATTTATTTGTTTGTTTGTTTGTTTGTTTGTTTGTTTGTTTGTTTCAATTTGTATACCGCCCTTCTCCAATAGGACTCAGGGCGGTGAACAGCCAAAATAAAAACAAAACATACAAAATTTAAAAACAGTTTAAAATAATTAAATATTTTTGGCCGCAATTTAAAACAAACCCAATTTAAAATCAGTTAAAATTTAACCCAAAACTGTGGGATCAAGCCAGCCCGGTTGTCCCATTCCCAGTTTTTGAGGCACCTTCTTATCCATCCTTGCCTTTTAGCTTTGTATTTTATATTTTAGCTTTGATTCCCAAATGTTCATCCATAATCTAGCCCAGTTCTAAAAGTCCTTTTTAATCCAAGCTCCTTCTCTGAAAAATAAATGCTTGTCCCCTTTCTGTTTGAAAACATCTGGTGATGACCATATAAAGATCTGTTTTTGTGCATCAATGAAAAGTATAACAGAAAATCCTGTTGTGTTGATTTCACTCTGTTCTGGTATCTAGTATAAACTTTACCTTATTTCTCAGTTCAGTTTATTGCCGTTAGTGCTGTCAAATATTTCACTGTTTTAAAATGAAGCTAGGTCCCCCCACCCCCACCCCACTATGCAGTACAGTACATTGGTTCTCTCACCCTGAATCGCAAACAAGTTCTGTCTTTCTTTTGTATCCTGTCTAACTGGATACTATTTGCATGACTATAATCCAAAGATAAAATGTAACTTTACTTCACTGGAGCTCTTGGGATCCTTGCCCATTTACGTACAGCGCAGAAGTTGTATCAGTCTTATGTTGACACTGTTAAATGTCAGGAACTTCGTGAAAGCAGACACATTTTGAACTGAAGCACTCCCAGGCTATGCCGGCCAGTGAGACTGTGTGAGGTATGTATTCTGTATTTTATGTCACTGTCTTGAGCCAGCTGTTCCCAACCTGATATTCTTCAGATGTTGGCTGGGAAGTATAGGAGTTGTAGTTCAGCATATCTGGAGAATAGGGACATTGGGCTTTGTTTTTTGACAACTTTTTAACTGATATCAGCTGTTTTAGAATGACAATGCTTTTCAGAGATGATTGTAATAACCCTTTATAAAGTCTAGAAATATCGAAAGCATAAATATCATGTGTTTATTTGATGATAATAATAATGACAATATAGTTGGAATTGTATGGTGAAATTGTTATCCTATAGCCTGCCTTTTCCTCTGTTGTAGAACTATTTCCGAAATTAGTAGACAACATGAAAATGTTTTAGTTATGTCTGTATGAGAAAGCTACAGATACAGAGTCAAGTGGACGGAGTAAAGACAGTTTACTATGTGCTTAATTCTCCTCTAAACTCAGTTTGTGTCACAAAAAAACAAAACTTTGATGAAACAAAGATGAAGCTTACTTAGTCTTGCATCAAAATGAAGAAGTTACAAATATACTTTCTCAAGTTCTGAACCATGTGTCTCTTTCTTAGCTTATTAGCACTTTGATGCACTAAGTAATTGAACAGTCAATTCTGTTGAGCACAATTGAAGGAATTTACATAATGTATTAAAGCATAAACCTCTATTTACAAACCATAACAGCTGGGTTCATTCAACACATTAAAGCCAAAACGAATGAACTCTTTTGTGGTTTAGTCTGATAGCTATGAAGACTGATACCCACAGTGTATGCTGTGAATACCAATGGTACTGCATTTGCTGTGAATCAGTGCAAAGATTTTTTTTAATTTTTTTTAAAAACAGCAACTATATTCTAAGTGCATATGCTATTCCAATCACTTGGAGATTCTTTCTTCTTTCTTGTAATTTGAGATGTCTGATATATACCATCTAAAGCAGGAGTGTCAAACTCACGATGTCACATTGTTGTCACGTGACATATTGCAACTCCCCCCCCCCTTGCTAAAACGGGGATGGGTGTGACTATTGCATGATGCATCCAGACCACAGGCCATGAGTTTGATACCCCTGATCTAAAGGATAAGCTGATACATTTTGCTAATTTTTTGCAGCAAAAATTATCAAATACTGCTGAATTTATCATGGAAGAAAATTTAATGAATTATAATCCACTTCTGTTGGAAGTGATGTGCTGAACCATTTACCTTGATTTTTTTAGGGTACTGCTGTGATTTGGTCATTCTAATTTTGTCACAGCTGTCATAGATCACACGATATTTTATGATCTATGAGTCAGGCCATCAGTTTATGGAGCTGTCAACACTAAGATACAGACTTTTGTGTACTTCGAGATACTGATGCTCAAACTAAGATCTTTGTGCAAAACATGCACTGGCAAAGTGCTATTTTACCTCCCTAAAACTGATTCTTCTTTTGACAGGATGGGCTTGTCTGGAAAAAGCAAAACTCAGTATTTTCAGCCAAATAAAAATAATATCCCACTGAAACCAACCTAAAACTATAACGATCAAAAGGTTACACCAAATTAGTAAACTGATAATCTCTTTAGTTCCTGTTCTTATCTCACTCATATTCTCAGGAAGGGAGGACTATGAATCTGAGTTAAGGAAGTGAATGTTGTTTCCCTGAACAATATTTTTTCCATGTCAAGATTGACAAAAGGTTGGTCCAGCCATTAGATGACTAAGGAGGCTGCCTGAACTGGCAAAATATTGCAGGCACTGTAAAAAGTACACTGAGTTGTTACCATAAGGCCTATTCTACTTTGTGCTCCCAAATGTGGTGGAAGAAGAATGTTCCATAGAATGATTTTACTACCTCAGCCAGTAAAAATGTTGTAATATAGTCCAGATCATTGTGTAAGTTACGGTGAAACGTCTTAAAGTGCTCAAAATTTAGAGCATAGAAGTGGGACTCTTCATGTGAGATTATTAGGACTATGATACTCAGCTAAGAACGGTCCAAGTCTTTGTTGTAGTCTGCCAGCAGCCTGCACAGCTGGCAGCAGAGTCGGACAGTGAAGAGGCTGGGGAGGAACATGGGCCAGTCCTGGAGTCTGGGGAAGGCTTGGACGAGGCCTCTGCATCAGAGGCAGAGAAAGGGCCAGGGAGGTATGTGCTGCCTCCGGATCCTCCAGAGTCGGACCTCAGCGAGGCAGAGGAACAGGGGGAGTCTGTTCCCAGTGCACACATGTGCAGAGCTGCCAGAGGGCAAGAACAGTTAAAACTCCTGAGTAGGGCTTGGAGATGATTGGCCCCTCCCATAAGACTTAAGAGAGGAGCAAAGGCATGTGGGCCTTTGCAGGAAGCAACGTTGTTAATTCTGTGCAGTTTAAAGTCTAAAGCTCTGTTTGATTCTGGACTCTGTGTGGCTTTGCCAATTAGGACTTTGGCAGCGTGTCAAGGGAGATAAAAGTGAGTGATTATCAGCCTTATCCTGAAGGACTCTTTACAACTAATTGGGACTCATCTGTGAATGAATTCACAGCTGTTAAAATAAAACAGGTTTTTGGGACTACTCGTGTGTTTTACTGACTCGGAAGTCTAGGTCAGAACAATCATGTTGTTCCTGAAAGTAGAGATATCCCCCAGCACACCAGTACAAAAACCAACTAGAGCAGCAGCTGACATATCACCAGGAAAGCACCTTACCTTCAACCTTAGGGGAGAAAATAATTTAGGATGCTAGGTAAGAAACGTTTGGGTCAACTCTGCCTCTAATAGTTGCTTCATGTTAGCTAATGGTAGGGCCATTCTGGCTTTGCATAAAAATGGCGACACTATGCATTTTTCTGTTTACTTAGATAACTGTTCCTGGTATACTTAATACTGTTCTGTTTTATTGGTGTGATTGAAGTCTGCAGACAAAAAAATATTATGTGAGTCATCCCTTTTACAGTGCAATAATAATCAGAGAGCATGTTCATGGGATGACTTGCAACAGAATATAAGAACAGACTCAGAAGAATCCTTGTTTTACAAATCATGAAAAATATGTCTATAAATTTGCTTTGGTGGATAATGGACAAACAAAACCATAACTGAATGGTACATGTTAGAAAATGTTAGGTTTTAGAATATAATGTTAGAAAAGATGATAACTTACTGAAGTTGTTTGTATTTATTTGATTTGTATAGTTGCCCACCTGAAGAAGTGTCTCTGGGCAGTGTACATCATAAATACTAGCTTTGGTAGAGTAGAGTAGAGCAGAGCAGAGCAGAGCAGAGCAGAGCAGAGCAGAGCAGAGCAGAGCAGAGCAGAGCAGAGCAGAGCAGAGCAGAGCAGAGTAGAGTAGAGTAGAGTAGAGTAGAGTAGAGTAGAGTAGAGTAGAGCAGAGCAGAACAGAACAACAGAACAGAATTCTTTATTGTCCAAGTGTGATTGGACACACAAATTGGAATTTGTCTCCAATGCATAAGCTGTCAGTGTATATGCAAGCAACAAGTGATAGATCATGATCATAATAATAAAATACAAGCATTGTAAATCATAAGATATAACACTCAGTGATAGTCATAGGATACTAAGCAATCAACATAAATCATAGGATACTAAATAAAATGAACAACATAAATCATAAGATACAAACAATAAAGTTATAATCATAAGATGCTGAAGGTAATAGGAAAGATGAGAAGGATAATTGTAATACAGCCCTATTACATGATTTGACATTCCAGGGCATAAGACAGTGTTGTGGGAATTAGCTGTTTAGCAGAGTGATGGCATGGAGGAAAAATTGTCCTTGTGTCTTGTTGTTTTGGCATGCAATGCAATGGTGGGTTGCTACCGGTTTGCCCTGGATCTGGCGAACTGGTAGCAGTGGCGGCTGGAGGCTCCGCCCACCCACCTGGACGCTTTTGTGCATAAGCGTTGCATGTGCATACAAGTGAGCACGTCCCCACGAGTGAACCAGTAGCAATGGGTTTTGAAACCTGCCCCTGGTGCAATGCCCTTTAGCGTCTTGAGGGAAGAAGTTGAAACAGTTTAAGTCCATGATGTGATGAGTTTGTAGATATTTTCACAGCCCTCTTTCTGGCTTGGTCAGTATGTTGTTGTTGTTAGTTGCAAAGTCATGTCCGACCCATCACAACCCCATGGACAATGTTCCTCCAGGCCTTCCTGTCCTCTACCAGGATTCCTCTGGAGTCCATTTAAGCTCATGCCCACTGTTTCAAGTGACTCCATCCAGCCACCTCATTCTCTGTCGTCCCTTTCTTCTTTTGCTGTCAAACTTTCCCAGCATTAGGCTCTTTTCCAGTGAGTCCTTCCTTCTCATTGGTCAGTATACAAGTCTTCAATGAAAGGCAGGTTGGTAGCAATTGTTTTTTCTGCAGTCCTAACTATCTGTGTCTGCTCTGTTTGGTTGATATGCCAAGCCAAACAGTTATAGAGGTGCAAATGGCAGACTCAATAATTCCTCTGTAGAACTGTATCAGCAGCTCAGAACTTTCTGAGTTGACTTGATGAGGGGGAAGTAATTTCTTTATATATTTTTTCTTTTTTACATATTTTTCTTCCCTTCCTTTGTCCCTTTTTTCATCCTGCACTTTTTGCCTTTTGTCTTTTGTGGTTTTCTTAGTTTGCATTAGTTTTTTTTATCTTTGTATTTCTAAACATCAAAAAATATATATTACTAAAATGAAGTGCCCAGATATGGATGTAATATTCCAGATGTAGTCTGACTAATGCAGAATAGAAAGTGATAATGATTTATCTTGACTTTTGTGCCATATGTCTGTTCATGTAGTCTAGCACTACATTTTCTTTTTTTGCAGCTGTGCAGTGTTGTTGGCTCATGTTCAGATTGTGATCCACCAAGACACACAAGTATTTTTCACATGTGCTACTTCTCAGTATATTCCCCTGTGGCAGGATACACTTGGTCCATCTATTTGCCATGGAAATTGGTCAACCTAAACTGAACAATCTATCAAGAATGGTGGGACTTTTTTGGCATAATTTGTTTTGAAGAATATATGCTTCTATCAAGCAATGCATTCTTTGACAAACAAACAAAGCAATTGCTTTTTTTTAAAAAAATTGATTTATAAGCCGCCCTCTCCGGAGACTCAGGGTTGCTTACAATGCGTTAAGCAATAGCCTTCATACTTTTGTATATTTAGACAAAGTCAGCTTATTGGCCCCCACAAACTGGGTCCTCAATTTACCTACCTTAGAAAGGATGGAAGGCTGAGTCAACCTTGAGCCTGGTGAGATTCGAACTTACAGTAATTGCAGACAGCTGGTGTTAATCACAATGCTATCAGTCTGCTGAGCCACCAGGCTTAATAATTGTTCCAGAGTTTTGTCCTGTAATAACCTGTATTAATCTGACTGATCTGCAGTTAAGCAGGCCTTGCTTTTTCCCTTTTTGAAGAAACAGAATAAACAACATTTATTCTTAAATCTGCTGGGATTCTGCTTATCCTGAGAGAGGAGTCAAAGGCTTCAATAAGACATTTCCAAATTCCTTCAAGATTCTCAAATGTAATTGGTCTGGTCCCGGACATTTAAATTCATTCATAGTAGATGGGGTCTCCTATGGATTGCTACTCTTTCCTGTTGTTTTTGGTTCTTTTTAGATCCATTTGAACACAGCCATCTCTTTGGGAAGGGCGTTAAAGGCAAGTATAAGTTGAAGTGGTTCTGTTCTTTCTCCATCACCTATTAATATCCTGCAATCTTTAGCAGATGAATTATCCTTTCTTTTTCTTTTTTCTAAGCTTCTGACCTAGCCGAGAAAATATTTTAGTTACTTTTAGCTTTCCTTGAAAAATCTAACTTGAATTTTGTGCTTTCAAACTTCTTTTGCAGATGCTTCTTGCTGGAACACTTCTTTAGTGATTATATCCATTTTTTTTCATTTCCTATTTATGTTCCTTTTAACTCTGAGATCTGTTGAACCTGCTTTATGCATCCATTCTGCCAATTAATAGATGCTGTATCCATGAGTTAAAACACAACATTGTAATAAAAACCCAAACTGTTGTGGAAGGAACGTATATCCCCTATTGATTGACAAATGTTTGGAAAAATTATAACAACAATGGGTTTCCCTTGACTGAATGTTTTCAAGTGGAGCCTAAATAGCTATCTGACTTGGATCCTTCAATTTAGATGCCTGTACTAAGCAGGGGAGTTGCATTCAGTGACCCCTAATTAATCCCTTCTAATTCTAGGATTCAGTGATTCCCTCCTGTTGTTCAAATAAGAAGAGCTGCCAGTTTCCATCAATCTCTGCAATGCTTGCTGTTTTATCGATGGCCACATGGTTGAGCTGTTGTGTAACCGATTGTACATCGTCCAATATAAACAAAAAACGTTGAAAGCTCCGAATTAGAATAAAATTAGCATCCATGGAAAAAAAATGTGACAAATGACCTTTGGCTGGCTGGGTTTGGGTTGGGTGAAAAGCAGTGGTGGGATTCAAGTAATTTAACAACCGGTTCTTTGCCCTAATGATTTCTTCAAACAACCAGTTTGTCAAACTGCTCAGAAAGTTAACAACCAGTTCTCCCGAAGTGGTGCGAACTGGCTGAATCCCACCACTGGTGAAAAGGCATTGCTGATCAGATATTCCAATCCTTATTAAACTTATTTTGAACACGCATCACACAATTCAGGCTAAATAGATAAATTTGCTTAGGCTTGTTGGGGAATAAAGGTTTTCCCAACTTTTGGGGTAGCATGCTGAAGTGATGTATTTTAAGAAGTAGGTGGGATTAGAAAAGAAGTAAGTGTGGTCAAATTTCATAACATTTAAATAAAATTAATTGACTCTCTGTATTAGGGGTTCCCAATCCCAGGTCCGCGAAACTCTATTTGTGCAAGTGGTGGCTTCGCAACACAAAACTATCTCCTCTTGCCCCCTACTGCTTCCACTGACATCGCTGCGGGTTTGCATAACTAGAAAGGTTGGGGATCGCTGGCCTATATGATTTGTACCTGTATAATAATTTTGCCCTTTGTTCCATTAAAAGTAAAAATGCAAAAGTTGTTAAGAACTTTTGAAGGGTCTGCGGATGTCACATCAGCTTTTAAAGGTCAGGTTATGTAGTTCTGTCCTGGGGATTCATTAGAGCTTTTCTTTGTACCATTTATTTTCTGAAGTGCTGCTCAGTTTTTGAGACATAGTTTGAGATGCGCTCTGCATGTATGGAGATTATCTAGCCATGATAGTCTTAACTCACCCAAAGATACCAGAGAAAGAAGGATGCTTTAAGAAGTTTGACAGAGATTTGTGGTCAGACAACTAGTCATATTAATTGATGCACCTTTTCAAATTGTGTCCTACAATTTATCTTGCTTCCCATTATGCTGTTACCTCTCTATTTCAAAGACTTCCAGGAAAATATTTCTGTATTCTTTATTCTCTGTTTGGAACATCTTACAGTCACAATCTATTTGATTTTTGCTGCCAGTTCTCCGAACCACCCGCCTCCATCGCTACTGGATCGTGCAATCCAGTCTGAACCGGGAGCATTTCACCCCTGATGTGGTACCTGAAAGCTGAAGCAGTGTCAGGACTAAGATATTGCAATGCGACAATGGCAGTCAAGCTGCCTGGAAAAGTGCCATTTTATATGTAAAACGTGCAATGAACAGGTTAATCAAGAAGCCATCATTATTGTAGTCTAACATCTATAGCAGGGGTGTCAAGCTTGCATCATCACGTCATCACGTGACATATCGTGACTTTTTTCTCCTTTGCTAAAATGGGGGTGGGCGTGGCCAGCGCATGACTCATCCGGCCCATGGGTTGCAACACCCCTGATCTAAAGTGTAACAAGTCTGTTTGATGATATCTACACTGATGATAGAGAAATACACACACTATAGTTGGTTGAGAAGGAGTTGCATTTTTTTTCTTCAATCCATCTTTTCATGCCATCATCTAACTGCTACATTATGTTGTTTGTATACTTTTACCTGAATATTAATGTAAAATATAATAGAAAGTGATGCTACCTTCTTAAAATAAATGTTAAAGGCCACAGTAAAAAAGATGCTTACAATAATCATTTTTAGACTGTCTAGACTGGAGTTGCTTGCAGAATATGTTAAGAATTCTAATTGTTATTTTGTTTTGCTTTATTTTTCATTGCACTATCATATGACCTTCTGCGAGACCTGGCTCTGCTAATTGACTTGGGCCCCCAATTTGGGAGTATCATGCTGGAGGTGGTTGATGGACCAATAGCAGATCTCATTTTACACCCTGCATACCCTATTCTCTCCCTCCCAATCTTTTTATCATAATTTAAAAAATAATTTATATTTTTATTACTACTAGAGATACATTGTATTTGCACAGTTCTGCTGCTTTTAAACTTTTAAGCTGCCCAGAGCTGCCTTGTGGCAAAATGGGAACAAACAAATTTAACATTAAAAAAACAAGCAAACCCAGAACAGGGAAATAGGAAACTGACCTGTGTAATTTCTTTATATTCCATAAAATCCTCTCTTCAGCTTATTATGTTAGGTTACTTTTAGTTTCCCGAATGATTAGGAAGTGAGCAAAAAAATGTTTCCCATCTTCTAAAGCATTTTATTAATGCTAGATTAGGAAGCTGATTGGGTGATGTTTGGGATCCAGCGTTGCTCTTGTTTGGTTATGTTTGAATTCAGTAGTAGAAGAGGACAATGGAGAGAATAGTTTTCTTTTTAGAACAGAGAAAAAAAAATCCTTTATTGCAGAAAGTAGCTCACCACAAAGAGAATTTTCCCCTTTTTCCTGCTATTATATGTATCTGGTGATGAAAATTAAGATATTCCCTTCTACATCGTCCTTTTACTGTTAAACCAAATTTTACACATTCCTAAACACATTTAGTTTTGGATCTTTTCATTAATCGCTTCCTATGTACAAATTAATCTATAGTAAGAACTGTGGAGGACTGATTGAAATTTTAAGATAATGAAAATTACAAATAACAACAAATAGATGGATGAAACTGGCTTAGTTTGCTCCTCCACCATGTTTTTCAAAGAAGCGTAAGAGTATAATGAAATTCTTCTGGTTGGACTATGGATTTCTATTAATGGAGGTGGCCGAAGGACTATCTGCTATTATATGCAGTCTACCTACCATCCTGATCTCTCATGAATTCTGCTTGCCTTCTTGGAGTAGACGACCTCCAAGGTCCCTTTCAACTCTCTTATTCTGTTATTCTAAATTTGTTCGGTCCCCCTTGAAAACCATTTAACTTGATTAAAGAAATCTGATCTAAAATCATCACTGCATCTTTTGGCAACAAATGCTGTAGCTCAACAACTATGCATTGTTGAACTTTTCAGTAAGGTTTGCATGGTAGCAATAGCACTTAGACTTATATACCGCTTTACAGTGATTTACAGCCCTCTCTAAGTGTCAGTATCTTGCTCCCAACAATTTGGTCCCCATTATATCGACCTTGAAAGGATGGAAAGCTGAGTCAACCTTGAGCGGTCAAAATCGAACTGCTACCAGCCAGCAGAATTAGCCTGCAATACTGCATTCTAACCACTGTGCCACCACAGCTCTTGATGGTAATATCCATCAAAGTAATTTTTAAACATTAAAATAGATACCCAGAAAATTGCTAACAGTGTAAAAAAAATATAAATATTGTCTATTTGTACCATTTGTATCCTAGCTAACCCTACCATTAGGCAATTGGCCTAGGCAACAGTAGCAGCCTAAAGTCTTCTCTTTCTGGGTCTCCTATCATTCATCTCTGTATGTTCTAGTTATATGGTACCATAGGTCATTTCCTGTAACCCCTAAGCTAACCAGCTGCCTCTGTGCACAGTGTAAGTTTTGTGTCCCACAGCCAGTGTAGAAGCAAGGTTAACTGCCAATTCAATTGAGTTTTAGACATTGTTGGAGCCATCCTGGCCTTTCCCTCAGGCACACAATGTCTTAATCCTCTTGGACAATAACAGTCCTATTAAAAATAAAACCAACTACTATTAAAAAAAATACAAATCAATTCTATTTATCTTTTGTGAACCATTGGCTTGCTCTTAATTTTAGGGAATCCAAGGAAGGTTTTTTGCACCAGCACCAACAGAAAATAGCTCTAGATATTAAATAACAATGCAATGAATTCTGAAGTTGTTTGATTGCAAGCTTTTTGGTTGCCTGAATTGACCCTCTGAGCTTCACTTGTTGCTTGCAAAGTTGCATGATAAAAAAGTAACAGCCACGGAGGTACAAGGGCTCAGAGCAAATGAAATCTCTGCTTGCTTCAAGCAGTACCAGTGGAGGTGTTAGGTGTTCATGCTGGCAGTTATTATTTGTTCCAGCCTCATGTCTACCAGGGAAACAGGCACTGCTAGGTTGCGAAAAGTGTTCCATTAATTTCCCTTGCTAGCAATATTCCACAGAGTTAAACCGGAGCGTGATATTGGTGTCTGCCTATTCTTTGAGGACAGGGATGGGGATGGGAAAATTTAATATATCCATTTCCCCAGGGCCAGATAAAAATAGAATACATATATTATGCCAATCAATCATAAAGGAAAAACTGTTAGCAAATACCTAACCATTAATATGGTTAGGTATTTGCTAAGTCTTAATGCAACATGTCTACCGAACCAATGTCTTGCAGATTTGTATTAGCAATAGCAATAGCACTTAGACTTATATACTGCTTTACAGTGCTTTACAGCCTCTCTAAGCAGTTTACAGAGTCAACATATTGCCTCCAACCATCTGGGTCCTCATTTTACCAACCTTGGAAGGATGGGAGGCTGAGTCAACCTTGAGCCTGGTGAGATTCAAACTGCTGGCAGTCAGCAGAAGAAGCCTGCAGTACTGCATTCTAACCACTGCGCCACCAAGGCTCTTATTACCTTCCTCAATGCCTTTTAATAAACCAGATGCATGTACCCAAACCAATCAGTGTCAGTATGACTATCAAATATATTCAAATTATGTTATGTTAATATTCAATTAACATTTCTTAAATGTTAAACTTGTTAATAAAATGAGGTGAAATGCTCTTTTTTAAAAAAAGGACTATAGGGTCTAAATACAAATAGGGAAGGACCGTTCAAAGTCTGTTCAGTAATTAAAAGATAGAAATCAGTGAAAGGCAATAAAAATAAATTGGTTAAAGAGTAAGCTGAAGAGTTATTGAAATATTTTTAGTTTCCCCATGCATTCCTGTTTTCTGGGTCACTGACTTGGTTGGACAAAAACAACCAAGGAGAAACTATACATAAAAACAGAATGCAACCACCAATACCATCACTCACTGCCCCCGGGGCCCTTATCTAAACTCTTGTTTAATAATCTTATCAACACAATCGAAACTCATAAGGAAATACGACAAGAGGCTAAGGACTGTTTTTGTAAACAAGATAATAAAAGTGGAACAGAATGAAACCAAAATTGCTCTGGGAGGAAGAAGTTGAATCTATCTGTCTGTCTACCTTGTGTGTCCATGTAATGTTCCATCAATGCTACATGAGACACCACTTTTGAGAGATAGATGGACACCCCTTTTGAACGGGCTCATAATCCTTGAGTCCACCAAAAGGTAAGGGTTAATTATATGAAAATCTTCCATCTGCAGGTACATTAATGTTACCGCACGGTGCTAGGTAGAGGGCATTGAATTACAAGGCTGGTCTTTCCATTTCACATAGTAAGGTGACTGCCTGAGACAAGTCAATTTGAGCATCACCAAAGGACTGCCCAGTTGGTTGGTAATATTTTTTTTAACTCTTGGAAAACTACATCGAGAGTCCACATTATTTAGTTCACATGGTTACTCTATACCAGTGATGGCTAACCTTTTCCGGACTGAGTGCCCAAAGTGCCTGAACCCCCAAAATGAAATGCATGCCTGGCCTCTGTGAATGTACCCTGCCCCCCATGCATGTGTGTGTGGCCCCTTGATGCACCCCGCCCTGTGCATGCATGCACACCCTGCCCGAGCCCCACCCCCACGCATGCATGACAGAGAATCGTTCTTTGGGGTCCGTAGCTGGGGCAGAACAAAGACCAGCTGGCTGGCAGGAGGCGTGCGCGCATGCACAGCAGACCTGAACTGTGAGCCATCAGAGAGGATGCTGGGTGCCACCTCTGGTACGCATGCCATAGGTTTGCAATCAGTGCTCTATACCTTGGCTGGACTTGCTTCTCTGCAAGTAACTCATAATGGACTTTTGATGATTAGCTTTGAACGCTGAGGCTAAAACTTCTTTATAGATAAGAGTTGATATATGAGAAAAAGAGATTTTATGTTGCAGTATCAGAGAAAGTAATGTTACTTGTCTTGATGAAGAGAGAGGCAATTTCTTTAGATGATGCTTTTCTTAATTTCTTAATTTTTTCTCTGCATTTTTAATATATTTCTTAGTTTGTATTATTTTTTCTCTTTTCATCTATAAACACTAACAAACATTATAAAAAAGAAGTTGTAGTTTAGCAACAAGTAGAGTGTATATAGGTCAGGGGTGGGTTCTAAATTTTTTTACTACCTGTTCTGTGGGCGGGCTTATTTTGTGGGTGTGGCTTGATCATGTGACAATTCTTTAGGATTTAGCAGAGGTACTGGTCTACCAGGCTTTTAACTGCTTGTAGAGCTCTACCGGTCTACTCATTTATTTTTGCAGGCACTGGCCTACCCATTTATTTTTGCAGGCACCAGTCTACCCATTTATTTTTGCAGGCACCGGTCTACTCATTGGTTTTTGGAGGCACTGGTCTACTCATTTATTTTTGCAGGCACTGGTCTATCCATTTATTTTTGCAGGCACCGGTCTACTCATTTGTTTTCTTTTAACACTGATCAGCTGTAGGGCGGCCCTTTGAAGCCCCGCGGCAAGAGTTTAAACAGGTTTTTTCCCCTCTAGCCAATAGCTGGGACTCAGGAGGCAGCAATAGATTGGGGGTGGGGCCAAATAAAAGGTAAGAATAATGCAGGGGGGTGGGGGGGCAGAACCAGTTCGGGGACGTCATATCGTCACCGCTACCGGCTCAGCGGAACCGGGCCGAACCGGGAGGAACCCACCACTGATATAGGTTTCCCACCCACAAGTTGTTTAGTAATGAACAAGAGGTTTGAAAGAAAGGTATTTAAAGATATGGTGATGGCACAATATTTGGGGGTTGTAAAATAGGACTCAAGAAAGGTCCTGAGTTTGTAGACACTTTTGACTGGATCCTAAAATGAAATGGGGACAATTGATCATACACGAACATAATGCAACAAGGTAAATTAAATTATATTCTGAATGTGGTGAACTGAGTGATGCTCACTTTCTGAGCACCATATTCCCAATATGCATTCCCATTATGCAGTGGAGACAACAGAGTATGATTTTTAAAATGAATTATGTATCTCAGCTATGTATCTCAGCTATGAGTCAAAGAAGAAGTTGGATTTTGGCAAGTATTTCTATCAAGTGTGATTTATCATGTAATTAAAATCAAGATTTAAAGAATAGTCTCAGCTGCATATAAACTCAAGGAAGGGGTGACTGTGTATAAATTAGCCAAGAAAGACTGGATAAGGCTGTTTAAAAAATAAAATAAAATCTGGGCATCAGTTATATCTAAAAGATTGAGATTGGTGGGTAGCACAAGCAGGCTAGACATTAGTGTAGCTCTTAGAGGTTTAGATGAGAAAGAAATTTGGGAAGACTGAGATTTTACAATATCTCAGCATGCACCTTTTTTGATGTGAAAGGAGCTCATAAATTCCACACGAAACTCTAAGCATGCTTTCAGCAGGAGTGTATCAGCTTTCCGTCTTGAATACTGACTCTATCTTTACAGAACTGAACCAACTAGATTGTAAGAAATCACATTGGCAAGTGCCAGAAATGATGCTTATAAAATAGACCAAAAGCAAGCAGATTCTATTGCTCAAACAGAAACCTTTTGTGGTCTGAGTAAATGGAGTGACTAGCCAAAGAAGGTGGGGCCAAACTCATAGCCAGGGAGCTGTTCTAAGCTACTGCATTTTCTGTTAACTCATCACATATAGTTCATTGGTCAAGTCCTATTCATTTGTGGCCTGAGGCTTTCTCTCCTCCTACTGCCCATATTGTTTTGTAGGAGCTGGTTCTGCATCATCTTATTTCCCGAGTACTGGCTTCATTTCCCAGCTCAATTTATTCTCGTTCTCATTGCTCTTTCAGTTCAGCTTGCTTTTCAGACTGCCCTTCCATGCCATTTCACAGATTCTAGTTTCTAGGCAGGCTTGAGCTGTGCCACCTCTCAATTAAGCCTTGCCTGAAAAGAAGCAATGGTTGAGTCAGAGGACAGATCTGGATGGCTCTATTCCTCCCTAACTCTCATTCATTCAGATTCAAGGACACAGTGAATTTTCTAAATTTTGCCCTCATATTTAAAATAAAATTTATTATATCATAAAGAGAAGATGGGAATAACAGCCAAAACCAGATGTAAACTAAAATAGTTTAAGGCAGTGATGGTGAACCTTTTTGGCACCAAGTGCCCAAACCAGAACCTGCATGCATGTATGTGCCCCGGAGCACCAGAAATCCGAAGAGCAGCTGGCTGGCATGCACATGCCTGTTTTTCGGCTGTTTTTCGGGCCATTTTCTGGGTCGTTTTTCGGGCTGAAAAAGGTCTGAAAACAGCCTGGGTTTTGGCCATTTTCAGGCAGCTTTCCATTGCTCCAGTGCCCGTAAAGACCAGCTGACATGCATGCTGGAAACCAGAAGAGCAGCTGGCAATGGTGTGTTTGCCCACAGAGAGGCTCTATGTGCCACCTGTGGCACTCGTGCCATAGGTTGGTCATCACCGGTTTAAGGCATATAGTAGACAGTGGACACCCATGGAGATGGATGAGTCTGCTTTGTCTTATGTGGGATTTTTATTTATTTTTATTTTTTTAGTTTTATCAAGTTTACAAAAAACGGAATGTGACTTTATTGCTTTGTGTTTTGTTACAAATGATTTGTTTTTGTTTTTTTTAAATTTAAAAAAGTTTTTTATTAAATAAACATTAAAAACATTGGACATAGTGTGGCCATCCTGGTCTTGTCATATCCACACATATTTTTAACGTAACAACAAATATAATTACTATTTAACATACATTACTATTTTGTTCTTATATACATATCCCTTGTTCTCATTTACATATTTGTCTAAGTATTATTAAGTATCGATTTTACAAACCCTAAATCTTTTTTGTTCCAACTCCTTTTCTCCTTTCCAACCATTGGTACACTTTGTTCCAAATTTTATAGTATTCTGTCTCGTCATTATTTTTGAGTTATAGTGTCAGCCTATCCATTTCTGCACATGTCAAGATTTTCTTTATTATTACTTCTTCTGGGAGGGTTTCTTCCTTTTTCCAATATTGCACATAAACTAATGCTTTTATGACATGCAGCATTAAGTATATCAATGTGACGCCAAAATCCCTGGCTTTCTTACATAACCACCACATGTGATAGAAAGATCCTGACACTTAAATTGCATTTCCAACATTGTGGTGATAAATTCCAGTTTATCTTTGTTGAATGAAATTCTCAGCTAATGAACAGCATGGGATGGAGAAATGCTTCAATTATTCCCAGTTCTCAGAAATCTGCCTTCAAATCACCTGATGATTTTTCAATGTTTGGCTAAGTCACTGGTCCCTCACAAGTCCAGCAAAATGGGACAGTATTTGCTCTTTGGATTTTTATAGTCGGGAACACCTTAAAAACAAAGTTGTTGCTAAATGTAGTTCTCCAATTTCTAACATGTTTCCTTCCCCTTTATTTATCTATAAACGTGTTTTACCCAATTTTCACTTCCCCTTATTGCTTGCAACTTTTGTGAGCTTTTTGAGAGACTTTATTGGAGATTGCTGGGATTTTTTTAAAAAAGGTATTTGTCACTGATATAGGCTCCAGGTCCCTGGTTTTGGACAGCCCAAGAAAGAAATTCCTTAGTAAACCAGGAGGTAGAGGAGAGGAATATATGCAGTGGTGGGATTCAAATTTTTTAATGACCGGTTATGTGGGCGTGGCTTGGTGGGCGTGGCTTGGTGATCGTGACTGGGTGGGTGTTTCTGGGTGGTCATGTGATTGGGTGGTTGTGGCTATCACTCACGTCGAGGGGTGCCTTGCCTTGCCTCGCCCCTCCCCTCCCAGCTCTTCAATCTCTCTGGGGGGGGAAAAGGCAGTGGCAGGGGCGGCTTCTGAGCAGCATGATCCCCCCTCCCCAGTCAGCCAGCTCCTCTAGGGAGGGGGACATGCTGCTCAGAAGCTGCCCCCGCCACTGACAGATGTTTGGGTGCCTCGGCTGAAGCACAGATTGCTCCCTCCCTCCCTCCCTCTCTCTTACACACACACACAAACACAAACACAAACAGAGGTTGGGGAGCTCTCTTGCTCTCTCTCTCCAAAGTGGTGTGAACCAGTTGAATCCCACCACTGGATATGTGCAGCATATATGCAACAACAGCAAATTCAGATGAAATTCTTAGTTACCTGATAGCTGGTATTAATGCAAGAACTCTATACTTCAACCATGGGAACGTTAGAGGAATTTTCCTTTGAATAAAAGCAGCCTGTCAAATAGATTGCCAAAAGTACAAAATTCATAAGATTTTAGTATATATCATGGAAATGGAATGTAGGAGACATAGCAACAAGACACAACCTAATGAACAGTCAGTTTTAAAAGGCAGCTTAGCCTGCAACAGAAATTTGGGTGGGTCAAGAGACTTAGAAGAGGCTTCCGTACAGATGGGCCTCAGTTTACGACCACAATTGGGACCAGAATTTCCATTGCTAAGCAAAGCAGCTTAAGTGAGTCACACCCAATTTTACAACCCTCTTTGCCATGGTTAAGCAAATCACTACAGTTAAGTGAACCACAAAGTCGTTAAACGAATCCAGCTTTCTCCATTGATTTTCTTGTCAGAAGCTGGCTAGGAAGGTCGCAAATAGTGATCATTATTGTTGTATGTACACTGAGATCTTATGCACCGGAGACAAATTCCTTGTCTGTTTAATCACACTTGGCCAATAAAGAATTTTAATTCTAATTCTAATAATTCTAATTCTAATTCATGGGATCCTGGGATGGCGCAGCCATTGTAAATCTATGTCAGTTGCCAAATATTTGAATTTTGGTCATGGGACTGTAGGGATGCTGCAACAGCCGTAAGTGTGAGGATAGATCATAATTTACCTTTTTCAGTGCGGTTGTGACTTTGAACAGTTGCTAAACAAATGGTTGTGAATCAAGAACTACTTGTAGTTTTGGGACTGTAAAGGAGAGAGAGGGGAGGGGAGACAAGTGCTTCCAGACTTGCAAATTACTGTAACCTTACAGTGAAATAGAATTAATTAATCTGGCCATGTCCCCCTGTCTGGTTTACCTTCTAAGGCTGACAATTATTATTCCTATATTTAGCTTGCAAAGCATAGCCTATTCTTTTTATTTTCATGCACGTGAGTATGTACTTCAGCATCACTTTTTCTTACCAAATGCTCCTATTTATCTGATAGGAAAAGGAGGGTTTTCTGTCACCCAAAGAATTACCAGTACCAAACATGGAGAGATTCTCCTTGCGTTTGCTGATAAGAGTAGGAAAAACTGTTGAAAATAAAGGAACGGTCAGGAAATGCAAATGTCTGCAAGTATTCCTGCTGAAAATATTGAATGCCTTTGAAGATTGCCCTGAAGATTAATTGTTGTGCTTGAGAGGTGTTAAGAGTTTCACCCAGAGCTCTTCGGTTAATTTCTCTCTCTCTAGGAATTCCACCCATGTGCAGGTGCTGGTAGAAAAGAGTGAAGAATGAAGCTCAGCCAGTTAAGCTGCTTTTATTGTAGATACAAGGTGCCTTAATAATGAAGAAGGTTGGGTATGGCAGAATCAAGGAGCCAGTCCTCTATTTACAACAGACCCAGAGTTTTAATGTTGCTTTTCTTTCTCAGGCCCTTACATGGTACTACTTGTTCATTTTTTAGCTTTGTATCGTGGGTGTCTGTACCATATTAAATAGTAGTATATAAATGTTTTAAATAAATCTATAAATTTTGCTAATTGTCTGATCTGGTCTCCGTCTCACAGAAGGAACAATTTCATTAGTGAATTTTGAGCTACTGAAAAGAGAGGGGAATATCTTTGTGGTGTTTGTATTGTGTGAAAGTCCGTTTGGGTATATGAGAGCAAATATAAAAATGTGAATACATTAATTTTATGGATGGGCTAGCTTATTTCTGAGGTCTTGTTTTAACCAATAGTTATTCTTTTAGTATTTTTTTCCTTAACCTGTTCTTTTTTTTTTCCTTTTTGAATGTGAACTTTGGCAAATATAAAGGTAAAGGTAAGGCAAAGGTTCCCCGCATATGTTCTAGTCATTCCTGACTCTAGGGGGCAGTGCTCATCTCCGTTTCAAAGCCGAAGAGCCAGTGCTGTCCGAAGACGTCTCTGTAGTCATGTGGCCGGCTTGACTAAATGCCAAAGGCGCACGGAACGCTGTTACCATCCCACCAAAGATGGTCCCTATTTTTCACCTTGCATTTTTTATGTGCTTTCGAACTGCTAGGTTGGCAGAAGCTGGAATAAGTAACGGGAGCTCAACCTGTTACGCGGCACTAGGGATTCGAACCGCTGAAGTGCTGACCTTTCGATCGACAAGCTCAGCGTCTTAGCCACTGAACCACCATGTCCCTCTTGGCAAATATATAGATCAACAATGTACACCTGTGCAAGTGAAATACATTAGAGAGATATATGTGTGAATGGTTTCAGGCATGATTGACCAAAAGCTGGACATTACACAGGAACTTTTTCTGTGTTTGTGCTCAAGCTCAGAAGAGCCACATTCAGTTATATTCTGTCTTGAAAACGGAAGGTGGGTTTTTACTTATAGTATGGAATAGAATAGTCCTGAGAGCTGAAAAATAAACATAATGTATGTTGGACCAGCCATTTGATTTATCTTCATCCTGTTAGAAGTAATATTTGAACTTGGATCCATTTCAAAATTCAGGATACCAAATATATGAAAAATTGCACTTTCAGTAAGTCCTGGAATGAAATTTTAGAGGTACAGGCTGCTGTTTGACAGTGCAGTTCTCAAGTGATACATATATTACCTAACACTAAGTAACCAGATACAATAGGAAGTAGAAGCCTTGTTTTTTCTAATGGATGCTCTAAAACCATCACAAGCTTTGCTGGCAGTGTGGAGGGCCATTTAGCAAAAATTTCTATTATACTTCCAAGTGGCTGCCATGAAGGATGAACAGAAAATAGTATGCTTTCTGATGGGCTGGAGCAAGCATTTTTAGTGAATATACTGCATTTACATTCATAGATGAAGAAAGAAATCATTTAAAGTCTTATCACAAAGTGTTTTGACTCATTGTGCCACAGAAAAAATATACTGTAGGAAATACCTATCTTCAGTCACAAAAAGAGATAATTGAAGAATTTGTAACAGATCTAAAACTTGTGATTAAATCTTATGATCTTGGGATGTTGAATGAGTCTTTGATGTAAAATCAAAGTCTTTGAGGCATAAGAAACAGGAGGGTGCAAGGACAATTACTTAGATCGGTGAATGTGCTACAAAATGCTATTGCGATATGGCAAATGGCAGAACTCACTAACAGTTGAAAGCTTGGGACATAGCAATGATAATACTCCAATATTGACAGTCACCGACAATAAAGATGAATGGGAAGGAAAGGCTTCTTTGTAAACTGGTCAAACAGCTGGGAAACAAGCCAGATTGTATGCAATCAATGCAGTCAACGTGGTACAAACAACTATATAAACAATATTCAGCATCAGGCACAGATAGCACGATGTGGAAATTACATGAGTAAAATGTGCAAAACTAATTTTTTTAAAAAAGAAATACACACAGCAAAGCCAAAGGACACTAAATTTGAAGATGAATGTTTTCTCCTATGCTCAATGTGACACAGTGAGATATTTCAAAGATGCCATGATTAAAAACAAAACTGAAAGTTGAAACTGAATATAAGGAAGAAAGAATTATTTGCTTTACTGGAAACCCAACTGAATGGGATAATTTCATGTTTAGAATTCACAAAAAAGATGGAAGTCTAACAGTTTGCCTGAACCTTGAGTATTTATAGAGAACATTACCTTAACAATAGAAATGGAATTCTTAGCAGAATTAGTAGGCACAAAGATATTTTCCAAGTTGACTGATCAATGAAGAAAGACTCAATTATGTATATCTTAATATGCCATACAATCAGCATAGCTTTAATCACATACTTGTTACGTTCCTGACGCTTGACAACTGATATAACATTCTAGGAATCATAAGATATACTGTATGCATGAGATATTTGTATGTGGTACCATAGAAGAAGAACATACCAATTAAAATTGGTACTAGAAAAAGCCAGATCTTCAAATACTAAATTGAACAAAAGCAAACATTGTTTTAAAGTTCAGGAAATGCTAATGAAACGTGGCATTAAACCAGAGCAGGCTAAACCAAAGGCAATTGTAATAGGCCAGAAAGAGATTCAGAAGATTATGGGAATAGTAAATTATGGCCCAAAATTTATTCTCAGCCTGGTAGTCCATATTAAAATTGGAGAGCATTTTCAAAAATGCATCTGGTATTGGACTTCTATATATTATAAGCACCTAAATAACATAAAGAATATTCTGAGTACAACACTTATTATGGATTGGGGTTGAGGGTAATTTTAACCCAGGAAATCATTGGCTCATGGTTGTCTACTATATATGCATCATATGCTTTAATCCTCACTAAACAAATATATGCTCTCCAAAAAGTCATTTGGATAGCTGTTTGGATCAAACAATTTCATTTCTAAATATATATGGAAAAAAGCTTAAAATTAGTTATTACCCTGAAATCACCATACTGAAGAAAGGACTACGATAATTAACATCCACCCAGAATACAGCAACTGTTGCTGACATTTTAGTAATAAGACTTTGATCTCAGTTTTAAATCAGATAATTTATGGCAGATGCTCTCTCTTGATCATATATCACAGACTGAATTGAGAATATCAAAGAGGAATTTAATCCAGAAATTTATATTAATGAAATAGAACTGGGGCCCCCAATCCTCAGTCTGGCCCATTATCGAGCCACAGCCCATTGGACCATGTAAATGGCGAATGAGCGCATAATGCACAAAGCTCCATTTGCGCAAGTGGCATGTGTGTGTGTGAAACCTTCCCCTCCTCACCGCTACCGCCACCAGCACTACCAGTCCACAGAGCTAGAAAGGTTGGGGACCGCTGGAATAAAACTGAAACATCCAATACACAACTAACATGAAATTGCAACAGCCCTTAAAAATAGATGAAATTCTTGAGGAAGATAGTAAAGTAATCTGAAAATGTGCCCTGGATCATGCCAAAACCTAGACACTTTTGATTCTCTTGTCTGACCTTTTGGAACATCAAGGCATGCTTCTCTGATGTCATCCTTCAGTGGTGAAATTCAATTTTTTTTTACTACCGGTTCTATGGGAGTGGCTTGGTGGGCGTGGTGTGGCGTGGCTTGGTGGACATGGCCTGGTTGGCATGGCAGAGGAAGGATACTGCAAAATCTTCATTCCCACCCCACTCCAGGGGAAGGATACTGCAAAATCCCCATTCCCTCCCCACTCTGGGGCCAACCAGAGGTGGTATTTGCTGATTCTCTGAACTACTCAAAATTTCTGCTACCGGTTCTCCAGAACCTGTCAGAAGCTGCTGAATAGCACCTCTGATCAGCTTATCTTATCCATTACATTAGCCCACCTACATTAAAGAGGCAGAGGATTTGAGATATCCAAGAGACATGCCAAAGACATGTCTCCTAGCTTACCATGAACAATGAAACAGAGATTCCTCAGAGAAGAAAAAAAGGTTTTCCAGAAAAGTCATCCCAACTGCTCTGAAACCCTTCAGAGATGAGGATTTCCCCCTGGTCTCTTGGAAAAAAGTAAGCATTGACTTATTTCACTGTGTCATGAAGACTAGATTATGATAAAGAATTATTTCTCATTACATTATTCAAAAGTAATTCAATCATTGGATTTGTTAGCACTGATCATTATTAAAACATTGAAATTGCTTTAGCTAGATATGGCATACCATGAGTTGTCATAGCAATAGCAATAGCACTTAGATTTATATACCGCTTCACAGTGCTTTTACAGCTCTCTCAGCAGTTTACAGAGTCAGCATACTGCCCCCAACAATCTGGGTCCTCATTTTACCCACCTCGGAAGGATGGAAGACTGAATCAACCTTGAGCCTGGTGAGATTCGAACCGCCAAATTGCAGGCCTCTGGCAAATTATGGACCACAATTTGGAGGCATTAAATTTAAATATGGATTTGAACACTTGCCACCAAGTCCCAAATACAATCAAATAGACTTGCAGAAGCATGTACAACACTTGTTGTATATGCAACTTTCCTGCAAAATGTGAGGGATGCTAAATAAGATTTTTGTCTTCTTAAAACTATCTCTTTTGCAATGTGGAAAGTTTCCAACCGAGCTTCTGTTTAACGGACCATAGTGAACATCTTTCCATTTTCAGTCATGGAAATGTAAAGACGCTGGGGGTGTGGAGAAAAACACTCAAAAACGATATATATGCAATTCTCACCACATTGGCAGAGCTGTGTCTCTTTGGCAACACTTATAAGATTAAAGTTTCAGTGTAAAAATTCCAAAAGTCTAGGGACTTCAAGGCAAGGTAATATTGCCAAAGCTCACCATGATCCTGTTGAGTCAAAACAGAATTAGAAGAGGTTCTTCAGTGTAACTTAATATACCGGTACTCCACCCCCCCACCCCAACAAAACAGCAGAAAGCTTAGAACAATCAGTAGCAATTGAAGGTGTGACAAAAAAAGAAAATAGCTCTTATTATATGTTATATAAAGCCAACTGAAATCAAGAAAGTGAGCAAACAGTCTTGAATGTTATGTGAATAGCTTATTTACAGAGAAGGAGATGTGAGGAAAATGGTATTTACCAAAAGTTGAAATGATTCATATTCTGAGGAATAATGTTTCTTGCAATATGTCAGGTTCATTTTTAGCCAGGTGAGAGTTGAGTCCAAGCTGATCTGATAAATGCAGCAAGTTTATATCTTGTGTTATTGCCTTTTCATAACCCCCCCCAAAGCACATGCTTTTTTTTTTTCCTATGAAAAAAATACTATAAAATTTCATCAGAATTTGGTGGTGGTCTGTGGAATTTGGATTTGTGGAGGCAAGGACAAAAACATGTGAATTACTTAGCTGAGGGTTGTCCATCCATAATTTATGTTTGCATGCAAAACTTAGTATGACTTTTGAGCTGAGGAAAGTTGTGGCTTAACACAAATATATAAGGGACTATGTTAAATTCATTATTTCCTGTTTCTGCATTAAAAATGTTTGGGAAATCTTTGTCTTTATGTGGCCCTTTCTCCTAAAATACATACTTTTAATAGCATTTTTTGGGAAGAATTTTTTTTTGCAAAAAGATTCTTTGTGCAAAATACATAGTTTGCATTCTTTCTTTTTTGTGTTAAAAATTTCAAGATTTGGAGAAGTATGAGTTTTAAAGAGTAACTGTGCTTCCTCATAGGAATTTCATTTCAAATTTCTAGAATTAGATATTAAAATAGGAACCAAAATAACATTTCCCCTTGTATACTGTCTTCCCCATAAACCCTAAAATGAAATCAGAAGACTTTTTCTTCTAAGGTTTGGGCATGGATGGAGAGAATAGTGGGACATTGTTTCTTCTTTCTTTGCTTTATTTTTTTTTTTCTTGTTTGTGTTCCATACCTTTATTCCCACAGATTTGCAGCTGCATCTTGCTTTTACCCCAACAGGTAATTAATTGGATTTCAATATAGTTTCATTCCTGGAGCTTAGTAACTAGGTCTCTCCTTTTGCTTCCCTTTTTCTATGGCTTCATCTGACATTTTCTCCCTGGACAGACAGAAACAAAAACGCATTCACCAGATGGCTTGTGATACTTCAAAGGACTTGTCACAGGAGCTGACAAATGACTCTGTGACTTGCACAAGGCCATTAAAATAACAGAAGAGAGAAAAACAGGATGCATGGAGATTGAATCTTTATGAGGAGAAAAAAAGATTCCTTCATGCAAAAGGAAAAGAGGTTAGATGCCAAAATGTATTCCCTTTAATTGACAGTATTTTAAATGCTGAAGTCCTGGGAGCTCACAGTTGGATAGTAACAACAGGAAGTTGCCAAGTTTGGAATAACTACAATCTAGAGAGAATGATGGCAAGGAAATGTTTCCATAAATCAGGGGTGTTAAAAATGTCATTGGGGCTTGTACAGACTTGCCAGGTAGGAAGAAATGTATTCAGGGAGAATTAAGGAGCAAAATGGCTGTTTTATGTCTTGCAGGTCCTCGGCAGAGAGGCAATGATATTTTAGGAAAAGGCAATGAAGTCAACTGATGATTTGGCTATCTCCTTTCCAGAAGCCCAATTAGGCACAGAATATTTGAGTTGATTCCAGGGCATCAACCATGTCAGGGTAATGAAGATTTAAAGCTGACCAGCCCCTTTAAGACTGAGAATGAGTCAGCAAGGTTATTGCCCTTTAAGAAGCTGTCTATATAAAGGAGGCCATGAGAGGGCGTATCTCTCTCTTCGTATATCATTCCCCTCACTGTGTTGTATCTGCATTGTAGTTCTCCATGTAGAGTTGAAGAAGATTGATTGCTTGCCTGGCTTTGCTTAGCACATGTATCAGGGGTGAAATGCTGCCGGTTCGCTCTGGTTTGAGTGAACCGGTAGTGGTGGCAGCGCGTGGTTTGGCAAACTGGTAGTGACGGCAGTGTGAGGCTCCGCCCACCTGCCCAGACGTCGTTACTTCCTGGTTTTAACCAAGAAGTAACCTATTTTTGACCCTCTGCGCATGTGCAGAAGGCTTTGTGTATGCGCAGAGGGTCTATAATCAGATGTGAAGATGGCACACGCGCATGTGTGAAGTGACTGCGTGCATGCGGTGCGTGCACTTCTGAACCTGTAGGGAAGGTAAGTAGATTTCACCCCTGACATGTATGTATATATACTGTATATAACTTGTATATAAACCACTGTTTGTAAGACAAACCTCCGTGTACAGTATTTTGCTCCTGGGTTGTCTCAAAATAGTAGCCACACTGTAAACACTCTGACAAATCATTGCGTTGTTTCACTAGGAGAATCTAAGTACCATTTAAAAAATACTTTTGTGAAAAGAGAGAATTAAATAAAAAGTGTGTTATTTTCAATAAGAACAGTAATAATAACAGTAATAAATTTATTAATGATAAAATAATTCTTTACATAAAATGAAATTTTAATTCAGAATCCCAATTTGAAATGGAATATTTTTTTAAATTTTTCTATAACCTTCTCCAATGTGATACTGTACAGATATGTTGGTAGTTTCTGGGCAAGATTTGTACATATTGTTTAATTTGTACATATTTTAATCTTGTATTTTGTATTTTAAAATTAATGTCATATAGTATGTTTTAATTGTGATGCTTCTGACACGAATAATCAAAATGTCCATATATTATGCTTTATGTCCCTGACTTCCTAATGAGGATGAGCCAAGTTTCTTCTATATACTGTAATCCACGGGTGTCAAACTCGACTTCATTGAGGGCCGCATCAGGGTTGTGTTTGACCTCAGGAAGGACAAGGGGGCGTGGCTAGGGTGAGTGAAGCCAGCTCAACATCATTCATGTCAGGGGCAGCTGGGGTGGCCCGAGCACTTTGCCAGTGAAAATGGGCTCCTGAGCTCCGTTTTTGGCTGTGATGGCCTCCTGCAACCCTCTGCCAGTGAAAATGGAGCTCGGGAGGGCCAGTTGCGGCCCTCCCAAGCTCCGTTTTCGCTGGTAGAGGCACCATGGGCCAATCCTTCGCTGTTTCCAGGGTGGCCCTGCAGGCCAGATCTAAACACCCCGCAGGCTGAATCTGGCTCCCGGGTCTTGAGTTTGACACACCTGCTGTAATCCAACATATCCGAAGGTGATAGACTGTTTTAAGTAAGAAAATAAAAAACATTATCAAAAGGTATGGGATTGCTATCATTTTCAGGGCCTTCTGCCTTTTAATCCAAGAAGTGAGATCCATAGACCAGGGAAAAATAAACATATCCCCCAGATGCAAATTTGTATATCAAATTAGGTCCCATTTGGCAGGACTAATGCCAACATCTGACATCACATTACATTTGCCAACTTTCTAATTATCCCAGAATAAATTCACATTACCATGCTGATGCCTGCAGGTCCCTTGCTGATTTTTCCCCATCTCAGCATTCCTTGTAATGGGCAAGCAGCTGGAGTGAACAGCTTCTTAATTCCTTGCAGTGCTCTCTGATTCCATCATGAGGAATGTAAGGAAGACTATACTCAACCTTGTAACCATGAGCACTAAAAGAAGAGGGGAGTGGGCTCCTGAGAGAGCAGTTTATCAGAGCTTTTTCAAACCAGCAGTCAGCTCTGAGGTTACCTCATAGAACAGGAGTGAGGAACCTGTGGTCCTTTGATTGCAGTACTGTACTACTGACTGTCTATGGAGAATCTCAGTCATCCAGGTCATGGTTGTCCCAATGTTTTTTTTTTTTAAAGAGGCAACTGGACTTTCTAGTTTTTCTTTGAAGATGTTCCTCTTCTCATCCAGCTCTGAAGCTGAAGAAGCTTCTTGGATGAGTACTTGACATTTCCAACTTGACAGGAGATGTACTAGAGGCAGTCCTCAATTTACAACCACAATTGAGCCCAAACTTTTTGTTGCTAAGGGAGACACTTGTTAAGTTAATTTTGCCTAAATGTACAACCTTTCTTAAATTGCGGTGAATCACTCAGTTGGTAAATTAGTAACATGGTTGTTAAGTGAATCTGTCTTCCCCGTTGGCTTTGCTTGTCAAAAGTTTGCAAAAGATGATCACATGACCTTGGGAGGCAGCAATGGTCATAACTACGAACCAGTTGCCAAGCATTTGAATTTTGATCACAAGATCATGGGGATGCTACAAGGGCCATAAGTGTGAAAAATGGCCATAAGTCACTTTTTCAGTGCCATTGTAACTTTGAACGGTCACTAAATGAATTGTTGTAAGTCAAGGACTACCTGTACTGTGTAGAACAGGGGCGTCAAACTCGATGATGTCACGTGACATATCGTGGCTTTTTTTGCTTTTGCGGAGCTGGGTGGGTGTGGCTTGCATGTGATGTATCCGGCCCACGGGCCACCAGTTTGATACCCCTGGTGTAGAGAAACTTGGAGGTACAAAGGTTATCATAGTTTGTCCTTATAATGTTATTTATCAAGATCTTCATTTAATACAATTGAATGACTTACATTTCTCTATATAGTGAAAACTGGAAATAAAGATTTATTACAGTCTCGTTGGCCCAGCACAAAAGACCTTGTTACCTTCTAGAAAGATGGGAAGAATGAGTAGGTGCTGATTTCTACAGTGCCATAGACACAGCCTGTCATGATGAAAAGAGAGCATATTGTAATTGTGGCGCATCTGTGACCTAAGATAAAATTCCCATTATAAGCTCTTTTTCAGTCTCTCAACATTTCTACATTTAGAGATTGGAGCAATGTAATATAAATTACAGGTCCTGGAACACTGCACTTTTCCACTAGTTGTTGACAAAATCCTTATTTTTGTCCTTATGTCAACTTTTCCGGTTTAGAGACGTTAAGAAGAACTGCATCAGATACACAATTTTTTTAATTTGAGATAGTGAAAGCTGAATGTTGCATACAGAATCAAGAAAATATTCATAATGAATTAATCTTCTATACTTTAAAAATATGTCCTGACCATATTAAACATTGCTGCATTTTTCTAATGTTCCAGATAGAGGCTGTCTTTTACTATTTAACTTTTCCTCAGGAGTTATTGGATATTAATCAGAAATGTTAGAATTATAGACTGTACCAAGACTGAATCTATACTTATAGGAATAGCTTTCCTGGATCAGACCTAGGCCCAGCCAGCATTCCATCTCACCAGATTCACCTCTAAAGCCCACAAATCAGAGATCAAAGTTATGTTTGATTGTTGCCCCCCTGAATCCAGTATGAAGAGATGGATTTCCCCTGTGCCTGGAGGCAGGAGCAGCCATCAAGACTAGTAGCCATGGATATACTTGCCATTTAGGAATTTGTCTAGTCCTGTTTTGAAGCCACGTTAAGTAGCAGCCAGCAACACATCTAGTGGCAGCATATTAGATACCTTATGAAGAACTATGACCTCATAATCAATTTTAAGTTGTCTTCTGGTCAGTTTCATTGGAAGGTGGAAGAGTAAGGAAGATTTCCTTGAGAGAGGCAGACTCTATTGCCAAAGCAACAATGGCCAAAGCATTTTTTTAAGTGCAATATGTCCAGATAAAAATGTTTAGAAGTGGCTCAAATGGACACCTTCCCAATTCACTGAACTATAAGAAGGAGGATGTACGACAAAATCAGACTTGTTATATTACTGTAGCCAATCTCAATAAAAGTAGCTGTAGATATCCTAAAATGGAGTTGATTTCATGGTCTGGTCTACCTAGTGGAACTGACAGATGGACTTTAGTTCTGATGAGAGCACATCTTTTTCCTCCTGTCCTGGCCACTTTTTACAGAGGAACGATTGAGAATGTTTTAACAAACTCCATCACCATTCGGTTTGGTGGTAGCAGTGCCTCAGATAGAAAGTCCATACAGAGAGTAGTAAGGACAGCTGAGAAGATTATAGGAAGCTCGCTTCCTGTTATTCAGGATATGCTTATAAGTGCTATGTGCTTAGAACTCAAAGCATTGTTAGAGATCCCACACACCCACTTTACGGTCTGTTTCTGTTGCTCCCCTCTGGGAGGAGGTTTCAAAGTATTTCTAGCCAGACTACCAGATTCTGTAATAGCTTTGTTCCCTATGCCATCCGTCTGGTAAACACTCAAGATTCATTTTTCTCACCATGTACATTTATACATCCGAACTAGACTGTGTTATTTCTCTGTGTCATATAATATAGGTGGATATATGCATAATTTTTATTTATTTATTTATTTGTCATGTTTATGTAGTGGAGGTGGTGACCCTTTGAGAGCTGTCTGCAATGAAATTTCATTTTAATGTATGAATGATAGTGTACATTTAAAGTGACAGTAAAGTTATTCTAAGTCTAAGTTCTATATTATGGGAATTGGGCAGATTCTTCCTGTTTTCTTTTTTCTTTTACTATGCATAGTTTTACATACCTCAACTGTCTTTCCTTTGTAAGCATCTTTTCATTCAATCCGTGTATCCTGTCCTTACATGAAAAGTATTCATCTACTTCTGGTTAACTTGGTTGCCGTTTCTTGCATTTTCTCCAGCTTGACAATATCCCTCTTGAAATATGAAAACCAGGATTGGACACAACATTCTAGATGTGGTTGGACCACAGCTAATAATATCAGCCAATTTGTTTATCCCTTTTAAAGTAATCCCTAGATGCACATTGTATAGATGATTTAATTGAACTACCTAAAATGCCTCGGGATCTTTTTCTTGTGTGGTCACTGGCAGTTCAATCTCGATCATGTTATAAATGAAACATGGATTTTTATCTCAAATGCGCATCAGTTTACATTTGCTGACCTTGAATTACGTTTGCCATTTAGTAGAGCAGTCACCAAATTTGATACGAATCCTGTGAAGCTCTTCATAGCTTATTTGATTTTTTTCATCATCTTAAAATATGATCAAAATACCCTGGAATTAATTCTTTAGCTTGGTTATATGCATCATAAAGCCAAAGGGTAGTAAATAATGACTTTTGCATTCATACATATTCATATATTTATTTAATTTCATATTCCAACCATGCACCTATGGTTTTTTATATATAAAAATTAAGAAGAATTACCGTTTTAGAATATTTTTTCCAATTTACAGAAGGCTTTCTATTATTGAAAAAAAAAAGAGAGAGATAAACTCAGAGCAGTTTTGAGTTTATTTTGAACTTATTTTTGGCATGCTTTTGAATTTCCTTTATTGTTTCTATGTAGTTTTTCTCTTTTATTCATCTTTCCATTACTCTGAAGTCTTTTTGATTGGCCATGTTTCTGATCTGAAAAACACTCTTGGATTGTTTTGCTTTGGGATTTAATAACAGCATGGAAAATCAAGGCCATTAAATAGATCCCTGGAGAAACCATGTTACTGAAAAAAAACAGAACTTTCTCCCTTATTCTTTATCCCTCTCATAACTTGATAGTTCAAGAATATGACCACCCACTGTTGAAAATTTAACTTTTATGCTCTTTTCCTTTGTCTTTTTCAAAAGGAAATAAGAAAAGAAGAAGAAAGGGCATTAATTTTGCATCATTCTCATTGAAAGTGGTTAAAAAATGGAGAAGCACAACACTCCCTCCCATCTACTCCCTGACATTGTTCATTACAAGGTCACTTGGCAAGCGGTGAGAAAGAGTTCTGCATGATCCCAAAGAAAGTTGTTGTTTATCCAAGTTGACAGTATTGGGCTAGATAATGGATGCACGAACTATGGTGTGGATGTGGCATACAGCCCCAAAAGACTTTTTGTGCAGACATCAATATGGAGGACAGTCCCTGCCAGTTTTAAAATTAATTAAAATTGACTGTTATGCTTCTAAGAAAAGATTGAGGAGGAAGGATGGGATGAAGATTACATTTATGGATGGAGTTCGAGAAAATACAATTTTTAATAATTCATTCTGAGAGTGTGACAGTAATTGCATGTAATCCCTAGTTAGTGAGATGTTGAATAGCAAGGCATCCTCTAAATTCCAGGTTTCATAATCTGTGTGTGAGCATGCTTTGGTAAAAATGAACTTTATTGCTGCTGTAAAATAGCAGTCAAAGGAGTACAGTACTGTCCTTATTGTTATCAGGGAATGCTACATATGGAATGGGTTCAATTGGATAATAAGATTTCCTTAGTCTGCACTTTCTCTATATTGCTAAAAATATATGAAGACCTCAATTGACCAAAGTAATGCTGGGCAGTGGAATAACTGAGATGAAGATCCTTGGATTTTGTGGAGTAGAGTTGATGAATACACAGAGGGTATTGTCTAGACTTGTTTATGAATGAAAATGCTAAAAAGTATGCCAGGAAGTATGAATGGGTTTAATCTATGTAAATTTGTAATCAAACTATTCAAGGAAATTTAGGGAACGATACAGTGGCCATCAGATCGGAAGAGATCAGTTAAAATCCAATACAGAAAAATGAGACTTAATGGTGTGTGCAAACTTATCACAAAATTTGTTCATTTCATATATTAGCAAAATAATGTTTAGTATCATCCAACACAGATTAGAGCCCTACATGGAAAAAGAGATGCCAGAGATTCAGTATGTTTTTAGAAAAGGCTGAATAGCAGAATAACAGAGTTGGAAGGATCTTGTAGGTCATCTAGTTCAACCTCCCACCCAAGCAGGAGATCCTATACCATTTCTGACAGATGGCAGTCCAGTCTCTTCTTGAAAACTTCCAGTGATTAAGCTCCCACAACTTATGAGGGCAAACTGTTTGATTGGTTGATTGTTGTCACTGTCAGAAAATGTCTCTTTATTTCCAGGTTGAACCTCCTTGTTCAGTTTCCATCCATTATTTCTTGTCTGGTCTTCAAGTGCTTTGGAAAACAGGTTGACCTCCTCATCTCTGTGACAGCCCCTCAAATATTGGAACACTGCTGTCATGTCTTCCCTGGTCCTTCTCTTCACTAGACTAGCCATGCCCAGTTCCTGTAATGTTCTTCATATGTTTTAGCCTCCAGTCCCCTCATCATCTTTGTTGACTTTGTGGAGTCCTTGGTGCTTTCTAAGCTTGATTGTTTTTGTGCAAAAGTTTTATTACACAACTAGGTAACATCTTCAGTGTGGAATGGAGTGGGGTTTGCTCTCTTGTTTATATTCAGCTGCTTGTTCTGTAAGCATAGGTGAGGTAGTTGTTTCCTCCTTGGAAGTTACTTGATTAAATTGTTAATTATTTGTTGAGTTGTTAGTTCCTTGACTTTGGGTATTGTTTACTGCTTGATTGGTTTGTATGTGTTAAACCCTCCTTATCTTGGTACTGATTGCTGGTAAGCAGATATTGTGGTATTTTTGTTTCTTTACCTTTTTTTATTGTCTCTTTTGAATGGTGCGCAAATGTTTATCTCTATGTATCTATCAGTGGCTAATTTGTCTGAGTATCTTGTTTCGAGGAATTTCCTAGCTTTTTTGGATTTAGCTTTGTCTAGATGCTCACAGTTTCTCAGTTAAAACTGTAGTTAAGTCTGTTCATGTCTTCTGACTGCTAATTGATGTTCATGGATGCACTCTGATAGTCTTCTGCCTGCCTGTCCTAGATAGGATGTTTTAAAGAAACAAAATTCACAAGGGAAAAAGAAAACGATACACTGTCCTTCCTGAATATCTTCATCAGCAGAGAAATTGATGGATAATAGCACTATCAGGAGACCTGAAGGGCCAAATTGGGAACAGATTGGTCTGTCTATTTGGTCACTAACTGACTTAATGGTGTGTCAAGGTTATATGTATATGCATATGTTGCGAACTATCCTAAAAATACGAGTTCCAGGTGTATCTATAAAAGAAAAGTCTTTTCTTTTATATGTATGTATATGTATATATATATGTATAGCAGTAAAAATCCATAATTTGGTGATACTAGCATATTATGTTCCAGTGAATTGTATTACTGAAAGAACTAAATATGAGCTTGGGGAAAGCTATGCATTATTGTGTATGAATGTAATGGTATGTGTGTGTGATTTTCTGCTAGTTTAATAGATAGCTGAAAATGAGAGGAGAAAAATATAAGGAAAATGCTTTGGTTATTCAAAAGTATCATTATCATGTACCACAGGTATATTTTAGCTTTTTGTCCTTTCTCTTACTCCTTCTCTTACTCCTTTGAGAATACCGCTACTCAGAATAAATAATAAGATTGTTTTATGAATAACTCTAGAGATATATTTGAATCTTTTGAATACATGGCTTAAAATTAAGCATGTGTGTACAAATATTATAAGAATAAGTATTCATTTGAAGCATGGTTGACTTGCTAATTTGTAATAAAAGGATGAGAAAACTAGTGAAGGATGTAAGGTGATCAGAGCTTCTGTATGTTAGACAATCCATTTCTATGGTAGCATCAAAGACCTTAGATCATGGAAGGAAAAGAAAGAAGTGAAAACAAACTAAAGTGAAACTTCTGCCATATTACTGTCTCAACAAAATGAATAAGAAAGTGGGTTTGAAAAATGGGAATGTGGAAACTGGTTGGAACGAAGTGAAAAATACTATTTTAAATAGCGAAAGAAGTAAGTGCATCTGTACTAATGAAAAAAATGCTTAATGAAGTGAAAGTGGTTTTGAACAAGAAAAAAAAGATGAATGTAAGAAATAATTACTGCAAAAGCTACAGATGACAGAATGATAATGTATAGTTGCAAAGAATGTAGCGAAGGAGAATAGGGAATGGTCAAGATTAAAAGAGGCAGAGAAAATGCAGAAAAATGTTGACGGAAGTAAAAATAGTTTTAGAAGTGATTGAAAAGGTGGAGGAGCAAGGAGCTTCTAGTTGGGTGAATTGAATTAAAAATAAAAGTGATTAAATGATATGACAATACTGGAAAGAGTATTTTAGAGATTTGTGTAGGACTGATATGTCATAGAAATAGGATTGAAGTACTATAAATGCTAGGGTCCAAGAAAAGAATTGAGGAAGAGGAAGGAATAAATGCTATAATAAATTTGAACAGTGGTAAACCTGCTGCTATAGATGGTATACTTTAGTGACACCATCTTTCTACTGTATAGGGCTCAGTAGCCAAAATGAAACAACTAAGTACAGTGCTTACTCAATATCCAGCTAAGCAGAGAAGAACTGCTCCAGGGATAAAATTCACTTACCTTCCCTACCGGTTTGCAAATGTGCACGCTCAGAAACTGAAAATAATCGCAAAAAAGGGACGTCATGATATCCGTGTGGGTGGGCGGGGCTTCGCTCAGTCGGCCCTATCGGATCACACGATCTGTATAGAACCGGCTGAATTTCACCCCTGAACTGCTCCTGACCTTATATAGATGCATAAAGGACCATGACAATTGCATTCCTACAGGAAATTGTTACTGTGGCAGCTAGAACAATTCTTCTTTATGTTGTAATGACATGTCCTGTTGTGATCCAGTTTCAGATGAATGTGAAGCCATGAACCCAAATATTGTTTTTTAATTTGTTCAGAAAATGGTAAATATTGTCCTTAATCTGTACTATTTCTGAATGTAAGTGTAAATAATTAAATGTGTGCGTGCATGTATTAAAATAAAATATCACCATTAATGTGATGGAGATTTTGGAAGAGATAGGATCTCTGAGAAGGCTTTATACATGCTCAACAGATGTTCTTATGTTGAAGTGCCAGTTTTTGAATTGATATAAACATCTGTTTCATTGTAAGTCCTCCCCAAGGTGTAATAGTGTACAAGTGAAATAATGTATTCCTGATCTTAATTAAAATTCAAAGTAGAGAAGGCAGAGTAAGATATTGCTAATAAACAATTTGAGTGATGATTGTTCAGTAAACAATTTGAAAGATAACAAACAAAAGCAGCAGTGTTGATGATAAAGCAGGAAAAAATCATGTAGGGCAAAAGCTTTATTAGAAGATTAGAAGATTTATTACAAATAAATAAATTTGTAAATTGAAGATTTATAAAACTTTTCAAGCTTCTGAACTACCTACCAAGAGCTTTGCACTTTATAAATATTTGCAGATACTTTCTAAAAACAAGAAAAAAATGGGAAAGGGAAAAATGAGGATGGCATTCAAGATATGTCTGCATAAATTTTGTAGACCTAAATTCAGACAACTTACTAAGCCCTGGCCTTTGTTCCTAAAATGACACTCTGGGCAACATGCCACTTGATAGGTTCCTAGAGACCGCCAATGTCCCTGCTCTGCATTCTTTTAAATATAATAATAAAAAAGAATGGAAAGCTAACATCCTGCATTCCTTAAGAATAACAAAGTTAAAAAACATTCTTAGAAAATAAATGTTGGGCACTGTAACTTCCTATTTGTAATCACATGGATTTGGATGGCTATAGCTCAGTAGTGGGTTTCAATTTTGGCCGCTACTGAGGTATAGCTGACTGGATAAAATTATTCCAGCTCCTTTTTGTCATAGGGTTTGTTGCAATATTTTCAGGATCAGACTCAATAATAATAATAAGAGTTAGAGGTTTAAATATATTTCTCTTTAATTATAATAGGCATTCTATATTCACTGAATATTCACAGATAGAAGCAAAGAAAATGGTGAAGGTGGCTCCTTATATATACAAAGGGTGGAGCCAAGAGTGGGAGTGGTGAATTATGAATACATTAAGAGTCAAAGAATAAGTTAACCCCTGATATCCCATATATACATTATTTACACATTAGGGAATAAGGCATTTACATCTGACAAATCCCCCTCTAAATGCCGGTTCGCTATACAACACCAATTACATTCAGATTCAGGACAATATAAGACATACAATTTAGAAGTTAAATATTTGTGCTGTTTAGAAGGTAAAGGCTTCGTCAATATGTCAGCTAATTGTTCAGAGGTATCACAATGCACTGCTTTGATAAATCCATCTTGGGACAATTGTCTCACATGCTTAAATTTTATATCTATATGCCTGGATCTTTGTCCTATGGCATCGGATCTAGATATTTCAATGGCTGCTTTATTGTCTTCATGCATAACAAAAGGCAAAGCAGGTTTTTTCCAAACATCTGAAATTAAATCATTAAACCATACAAGGTTATTTGCAGCTTTGGATAAACAAACATATTCCGCTTCTGTGGTTGAAGTGGCTACCAGTTCTTGTTTACCAGTGTACCAGTAAACTGGACAGTCATTTAATAGAAAAATATAACCAGAAGTACTTTTTCTGCATGATATATCTCCAGCCCAATCCGCATCTGCGTAACATGTAAGTTTTGGTTCTTTATTATCACTAGGTTCTAATACTAGGCAAAAATCTAATGTACTTTTCAGATATCTTAAAATTCTTTTGACAGCTTCCCAGTGATACATTGTTGGTTTGCTAACGTGCCTTGATAATAAATTGAGTGGTAATGCAATATCTGGCCTAGTCCAATTAGATATATAAAGAAGTGAACCTATGACTGATCTATAAAATGTATTATCCTTGAATTCAGGGGAAGATTCATCAGTATTTCTAAGGAAATCAGTTTGCATAGGAGTGTCACAGGGTTTGGCATTGTTTAAATTGCATTTGTTTAGAAGTTCAGTAATCTTATCTTTCTGAGTAAGTTTGAATCCCCTTCTAGTTTTGTTAATTTGTACACCAAGGTATTTGTTTACTTTACCTAGAGATTTCAACGAGAAATGTTCATTTAGCTTGTTTACAAAGATTTCTCTCTTTGTGTTTTCCTATATATAAAATATCATCTACATAAATCAATACAAATTCATTGTAATCATCACTCTTTTTGACAAAGAAACAGTTATCAGCAGTGGTAGCGTTGAAATCCATGGTCTTAAGTACTTTTACCAAGCAATCGTACCATCTTTTGCCAGATTGCTTTAATCCGTATAAACTCTTGTTCAATAGCCAAATTTCATTTTTATTAGTGTATTGACTGTGGGGTGCTCTTACATATATTTCCTTATCTAGTTTTGCGTGTAGATACGCAGTCTGTATGTCATATTGAAATACATCAAGATTGAGTGCAGATGCTACTACTAGAGCTGTTTTAACACTCTCTGTTCTTACTGTGGGGGAGTACGTGTCAGTATAGTCCTCCGGATATTTTTGTGCATAACCTTGTGCAACCAATCTAGCTTTGTATAGAGTATTGCCTCCTTCTAGGTTCTTAATTTTATAAATCCACCTGGTACCAATAATTGTTTTATCTTTAGGTGCAATCGCAGGTGTGAATACATTTAATCCTTGCAAACTTTCCATCTCTTTTTTCATAGCTAGTTCCCATTTTTCTTTTTCTTCACGAGGGAGTTTTAATACTTCCTCATATGTATTAGGTGTTATTTGTTCACCATCCATATGCATTATATAATCTCTGTATTTATTTGGTATTTGATTTCTGTTGTTCCTAATAGCTCTTTCAGGTTTGCTATGGTTGTCATGCAAATATCTTGCTTCCTTTTTTGTTAATGTGTCTGTCTTTATTTTGTGTTGACTATTTGTCCATGTTTTGTTTTTGTTTTTATTTTTGTTGATATTTTGATTTTCTATTGTCCCTTCCTCACGAGATTTTGTATCTTTGCATTTATTTGGAAATATTTCATTAAGATGTAATTTAGACCAATTGGCCTGTTCATGGAACACAGCTGTTCTGGAAACTATAAATTTGTTATTATTATCAATGAATCTGTACCCTTTGGTGCCAGTTTCATATCCCATAAATCTTAGTCTTCTGGATACGTTTTCTCCCTTTCTTCTCAACTGTTTAGGTATGTGTACGTCTGCAGTGACCCCAAATATGTGCATGTGTGCTAATTTTGGTTTCCTATTATACATCACCTCATATGGTGTCTTATTCACAATACTGGACCAGGTTCTATTTTGAGTGTAATTTGAATAATGTAAGGCTTCTGACCAAAATTGTTTGCCTAAACCAGCATCCTCTAATGTGCACCTAATCATGGTTTGTAATGTGGAATTCTTTCTCTCTGCAATCCCGTTCTGGAACGCAGAAAATGGACTAGACGTGTAATGTAGCATTCCTCTATCCTTTAACCATTGGGAGAATTCTTTAGACATGAATTCACATCCCCTATCTGTCATAATTTGTTTTATTCTGATATTATGTTGTGTTTCTATGCGTTTGTAAAATTCCTTAAATTTTTGAAAGGTTTCATCCTTGTGTTTTAATGTGTAAACGAAACCATAGCGACTGTAATCGTCTACTATTGTTAGGAAGTAACGTTTTCTATAAGTGATTGATGGAGTTAATGGGCCAACTAAGTCCATGTGTACTAAGTCAAAAATTTTGTTAGTTGATCTGGTGGATTTTTTTGGCCTGGGACTAGTTTTTAGTTTAGTAGATTTACATATTGAGCATTCCAAATAATTTTCACAATTTTTTATTTTGACACCTTCTGCGTGTTCAGTCATTTTTTGTACTACAGGAAAACTTGCATGTCCTAACTTCCTATGTAAGATGTGAGCACACTCATCATGAATTGGTTTACCTATTTTTGGTTTCTTCTCATTGTGTGTATCTGTGTGATCATGAGATATTTTACATTCATCATTGTCACTGTTACTAATATTTTCATCATCTGCCTCAATACAATCTTCCATATTTGAATCAATGTTATGTAACCATCTTTCTTTTGTTATCAGATAGGGTAGGCCTCCTTTAATCATCACAGTGCCTACATTTGTTTTATTCTTCTCTAAAGTTGCTTTTCCCTTTGAGAAAACTATATTGATGTCAGAATCTCTGCTTAGTTTTATGGCACTTAGTATGTTATGAGGTATTTCTGGTATTAACAATACCCCCTCTATTTTTCCTAGACCAGGTAAGGTCACATTCCCTCTGCCTAATACTTGAACCTTTTCTTGATTAGCTACCTTTATTACAAACTTATCTTCTGTAAATGAAGATAATATATTTTTGTTATTAGTGGTGTGATTAGTTGCCTCAGAATCAATAAGCCAATTATTGTTCTCATTTTGTTGCGTTTTAGTGCTGTCTTGTTTATTTAGTCCATTCAGTGAACCAGATTTTCTCTCTTTTGAATTTTCTCTGCCCCCTCTACTTTCTCTGTAATTTGGTGGGCTTCTATATTTATGTCTATCTGTGGAAGACTGTCTATAATTGTATTTATTCCTATATTCTGACCTATGTCTTTCCTTTGAAATTTTGGGACAATCTCTTCTATTGTGTTCCCTGGACCCACAATTGTGGTATTTAAAAGTTTCATTATGTTTTTCTTGGAAAGCTACCTTCCTAAAAGATTTGTGTTCTGTGTGATTGCTATAACGATTTTTTCTTGAATTGTCTTCTGCTATCAATTTGTTAGATAGACTTTCTATGGATAAATATCCTAGATTGATGGTGTCTAAATGTGACATAAAACTATCCCATGATGAATCAAGTGAATTGATAATAACACTTTTCATTGTTTGATCTGAAATCACTTCCCCCCTCAAATGCAGCTCAGCTCTTATTTTGTTTAAAGATATTAAATGTTCACTTATGGAAACCCCTGGTTTTACTCTGGAAGAAAAGAAGTCCTTAGACATTCTTGTGGTGGTAGCTACACTATCGCTGTGAAACAAATTAAACATGCATTGAATTATTTCTGAAACAGTTAGGTTTGGTTTGATGCTATGATACATTGCAGGAGATACGCTAGATATTATTAAGAAAAATGCTTTATGGTGTAAACAATCTATTTTTAAAGTCCAAGGTCTTCTTGGGGGACTAGTGATAAAAAATAGTAAATTTTCTTTCATAAAGACAACCTGGAGTTGTTGATACCATTCTTGCAAATTAATGCCATCAACCCTAAGTTTTGGGAAGTCACTGGGTAAGTTTCCCACATTATTTTGTCCATTACTTACAATCTGAGGTAGTCCGTGGTCTCGCAAGTGTAGGAAATTGCAAAACGGCATGGGGATGCTCGCAACGAGTCTGTGTGGTTCTCTGGCCAGTTCAAGTCTTTCCGGACCGTCTACGTAGTTTCGCACATGCGCGTTGTTCATTTCTTCTTTGGCGTCGTCGTGGAAGGTTCTCTCCATTGTAGCTCGCTCGCTCCGCTCCTCTTCAGACGAGTCGGTCTCTGGCTCGGTCTTAGGAGTTCTGATGGCGGCGACTGCTCTTCTCTTTCTTTTGGGTGCGTTGGCACTTGCTTCGGTCTGCGGTGTGGGGCGGAATCGACATGGCTCTCTGGGCTCGGGCGTCGTCGCTCTCGAAGTCAGGATGGGAGCGTGCAGGTCTTGAAGTATCGGCTTGTTCGCTTGCTTCTTCGTTGACGCTTTGGAAATTTTTAATTTTGGCCCAAATGCAGCAAAAAGCGTCTTCATTGCTGACTTTACTTGGGATTTCTTTAAGTCGTCTTCACTTTCTGATTCTGGCTCTTCCGAAGAGTTTGAATCCTCCTTTTCACTTTCGTTGTCTGATAACGTTTTTCGCGCCAGAAATTTTGAACTGAGCATCTTGATTGGCTCTGCTTCGTTCACTTTGGAGGCTTGTTGAAACCAAGATGGCTGCCATTCAAAATTTCGCGCGGGATCACATTTTTTCTTTTTCATAACGACTTTCTCTGTAGTCATATCACTCACAGTTTTTTGGTCTTTGGATTTCTCTTTAGCGATGTTTTTCTCTCTCGCTGCTCCGCTGTTCTTCAGCATTTCTTGGAGGTTCGCGATGAGGCTTTCATCATTCTTCTGGCTTTTTAATAACTTCAATATCTCTGACCTGAGTTCGTTATTTTCTATTTCGATTTCCTCCTGGTCATCATTTTCATTTATTAATTCTTCTTCTTCAGTGGTGTATTCTTCGGGTTCTCTCGAAATCGCGTTTGTGGATTCGTTGGTTATTTCTTGTTCAGTTTCTATTTCTTTGCTGTAGGCCCTGGTGTTGGGCCTATCTTTCTTAGACATTTTTAGGTATTTATTGAGTCAATTAACCATCCTCTGCTACCAGCTTGTTGCAATATTTTCAGGATCAGACTCAATAATAATAATAAGAGTTAGAGGTTTAAATATATTTCTCTTTAATTATAATAGGCATTCTATATTCACTGAATATTCACAGATAGAAGCAAAGAAAATGGTGAAGGTGGCTCCTTATATATACAAAGGGTGGAGCCAAGAGTGGGAGTGGTGAATTATGAATACATTAAGAGTCAAAGAATAAGTTAACCCCTGATATCCCATATATACATTATTTACACATTAGGGAATAAGGCATTTACATCTGACAGGGTTTTTATGGTTCTACAGTACTCATAGTGGATGCAGGTGGACTCTCTAATTACAAATCTATTCTTTAAGACATTTCATCTGAATTTTGAAGAGGAACTCCAAAATCCACCATCTTGTCCACGTGCTTCTTGTTCTACATGCAGCCTCTTGGGGACATTGTAAGGTCTTACAATATGTTAAACCTAGAACTTGCAAAAAGAAAGCACACAATTTAGCACATTGTGTGAACTGAATCATTATGGTTTGTAACCAACTGTTTATAGCCTACTGTGTTATATAAACTCAGCCAATTATGATTTATTCATTAAATTATAACATGCTGTGTGGATCCAGTCATACCGTATATATGATACGATGGAATAATCTGCAAACATATGCATTGGGTCTTGAAGGTATAAAGAGAGTAGAGAATGGAAAGTGAAAGGGAATGTCTTGAAATGGAAAGGCATATGAGTTGAAATAATAAATAACTTCGGTGAGATGCAATGATGTTGATATGTTGCAATTTTAATATGAATAGAGCAGTGATGGTTAACTTTTTTGGTGCCGAGTGCCCAAAGCGTATGCGTGAATGCACTTGTGCGTGCCTGGACCCCCAAAATGCAATGCAAGCATCCCCATGCATGCTTCCGCTCCCATGCATGCACATACAACGCCATGCATGCATTGTGCCCCCCCGTGCCCCATTTTGGTTTCCAGGTTGGTACAGGAGGCTTTCCAGGCCCAAAATGGGGCCGGGGGGGGGGTCTCGCATAGTGCCCCTGTGCTCCGTTTTGGCTTCCAGTTTGGTGCAGGAAGCCTTCAGGCCCAAAACGGGTGTGAGAGGGCGCGTGCGCAACCCCCAAAGTGCAATGCAAGCGTTCTCGCATGCGCCCTGCACATGCTTGGAAGAGACCCATAGACCAACTGGCCGGCGGAAGCCATGTGCGTATGTGCAGTGGAGCTGGGCTGGGGCGACGCCTAGGGTGCCAGGCCACATGACTCCGCGTATCACCTCGGGCCATAGGTTTGCCATCACAGGAATAGAGGAACAGATAGCGACAAAAGAATGAGCGAGTGACTTACTTTGTTTTATAGGCTAGAAGACATGAGTAATGTAACATTATTCCTTTAAACATTTTTTGAAGCAAATATTTTATTGTCTCAGAATGCAATAACCACTATTACTAGAATTTAATACTTTTGATAGGATTACAACAATTCATTAGTCTAAAACCATACAGTCTGTGTGATTAAGTTATTTACTACTGAGAAAGCAGCAGTTTGCTGTGAGGAACTCAATGCCCCGCATTTTTGATTTATGCTTCCTTACAGATTAGATTTAGGGACAATTAATGTATGTAAATATATGTGAACTATTATGTGCTTTGTTAGCTGATTCACCATTAACGTTTCTTCATTTATCAAGCTTGCTTTCCATGTTTCAAAATGAGGGAATGGGGGTTCCTGTAGTGGTAATCTGGATCAGATCATTTCAATTTGCAAGTAGAAAGAACATAGTAGTTACACATTCTTTTATCTCCCTGCCATTGAGACACTATGAGAATCAAAAGGAAGAGTGGATGTAAGAAGAGGCAGGGCAGTTTAGCCTGTCAGTCCATCCACCCTTTCTCTCTGCTCAAGAGAAGGATTATAACTCAGTTTGTTCTTCCCTGTGCATGTTTCTTATTTGCAGAATTTAGAAGAACATGGTGATTCCTGTTTTGATGTCAAAGAGATGCGCCCCATTTTGGTGGCTTCGTCCCACACCATTCTGTCATGCGGAAGAGAGTGGTAGTCAGATAGGAAATCCTCTTTCCAAAGAGACTCATGATGTCTCCAAGGCCATTCAACATTAAGATCACTTAATCCTTTTAATACTTACATACTGCTTCACAGTGCTTTACAGCCCTCTCTAAGCGGTTTACAGAGTTAGCATATTGCCCCCAACAATCTGGGTCCTCATTTTACCAACCTCGGTAGGATGGAAGGATGGGTCAGCCTTGAGCCTGGTGAGATTCGATCTGCCAAAGTGCAGGTAGCCAGCAATCAGCAGAAGTAGCCTGCAGTACTGATTCTATCCACTGCTCCCCCGCGGTTCATTAATATCCTAAAGTTCCTTTTAAACCTATTCTATTTTTATTTTACAAACTTTCCAGAGAGTGTTGTTACTAAGATCATATGAGGTAAATAAATATAACCCTCAGTGAAATGAATAATTTTGTACAATTGTTAGATTTTATTCCCTGCTTTATTGCTCTTGTGTAACAACAACTTGTGTTATTTTCTCACCCATTTACTGACCTAGTCATTGGGATGTTAAAAAAAAGAACCAATGCTTGCTCTAGTTATCGTGGTATTCTTTTGTAAATACAAGCAGACATACCTCCTTCTGAGCAGGATACTTGGACTCCCGGATGCTACTAATCCCAGGCGGGATACTGGTTCTATGGACATAAGGCTGGTTGGAGGCGGAATATGGCTATCTTCACGCCCGGGTTTCCATCAGAGTTTCCATGGGTGGCCTAGGTGAGAGCATGGCTGCCCTGGAAACTTCTGGGGTCGAATGATACGCACCTCCTTTGCCATTGTCGTGAGAGGACAATGGAGCTTGGCGGCCTGACCATGGACTGGAATTTTCCCTATGTTTGTAACATCGATGGTCCCCCTACCCTTGGACTTTGGCTCCCCTGATGATTATATGTATTTGGTGTTGGAACTCCTCGCCCTGCGAGATTCTCCCCTCTCGCAGGTTTGGCCCTTCACATTATCGAGGGCCTATCTCGATGACGGACTTTGGAGTCCAGAGAGATGGCATGGAGCAAGGAAGAATTTGTGGGGTTTTCTAGGGAAATTTTTTAAGATTTTAAGGGCTTCTGGGAGGGGGGTTTGTAATGATCTTTCTAGAGAAATTGGGAAGAAGACTCTGGGGGATGTGGGGGGAAATCCACCAGGGTCAGAGCCGAGCCCGGCACAGGGTAACGATTTGGGGGGTGCTGGTCGAGGGATTGGGAAAGGGATGGGGGACAATACCTATGAGGTCTGTACCATCAGCACGGTAGGGAGGGGCAGATATGGCGGGAGCAGGGGACCATATCATGTGTTGGGGGCTCGCACTCGCTGTTTGAGAGCAATTGCTTGCCCCGGTCCCCACGGCTCCTCTCGGAGACTAGGTGGCTTAGACACTCAGGATCTGGGCCTTCGGCTGATGTTATGCAACGCTAGGTCCGTGGTAAATAAGGCCCCCCTCATTAACGATCTTATACAAGAGGGAGGAGCGGACCTAGCGGGTATTACGGAGACCTGGTTGGGCCCGGAGGGCGGGGTCCCTCTGGTTGAAATGTGCCCACCAGGCTTCAGAGCAATCCATCAGCCGAGGGCCCAGGGGAGGGGCGGGGGGTGGCGGTTATTATTAATGAGGATCTGGGTCATAGGGAGACCACTGTGCCTCAGATAGCCGGAAGTGAGTCCCTCCTTGTGAGGTGGGGTCGTGGGGTTCAGATGGGCTTGTTGCTTACGTACCTGGCTCCCTGCCGCGTGGCAACAGCCCTACCTGAGCTACTCGACGTGATAGCCATGGTGGCAGTAGATCCACCCAGGCTTTTAGTCATGGGTGATTTCAACCTGCCATCCGTTGGTGAAACGTCTGAGGTGGCGCGGGAGTTCATGGCTTCCATGACGGCCATGGACCTGACCCAATTAGTTCATGGCCCTACTCACAGGGGAGGTCACACTCTGGACTTGATTTCTGTCTCTGGCCAGTGGTTGAGTGGTCTTGTTATAGGGGATATAGATATGGAACCCTTGTCATGGACTGACCACTCGCTCCTTCGCCTGGATCTTCGAACCGCTACCCCTCGCTGCAGGGAGGCGGACCCAATTAGATGGATCCGCCCCAGGCGCCTGATGGATCCTGATAGGTTCCAGATGGAGCTTGGGCCATTTCCTGAGGATCTAGCACATGACTCGGCCGAGGACCTGGTAGCTGCCTGGGATCGGGCGGCTGGTGGGGCTTTGGACCGAGTCGTGCCTTTGCGGCCTCTGATCCGGTGCCGATCTCGGGCAGCTCCTTGGTTCATGAAGGAGCTGAGGGAAATGAAGCGCCAGAAAAGACGCCTGGAGAGCGGTTGGAGGGCCAGTCTCGCTGAATCTGATCGAACACTGGTAAGGTCGCATATTAAGGCCTACCTAGTGGTGATAAAGACGGCAAAGTTTAATTACTTTTCCACCTCTATTGCGTCATCAGGGAATCGTCCGGCTGCCCTGTTCAGGGTAACCCGCTCCCTGCTCCATCCGGGAGTGCGGGAGGATCCCTTGGAAAGCAGGGCGGAAGATTTTGGACAATATCTGTATGACAAAATCGCTCCGATCCGGGGGGATTTGGACTCTGACTGGGTAGATCAGGGCAGGGTGACGAGGAATAGTCTTGAGAATGTTATCTGGGAGGAGTTTGATGCTGTGACTCCCGATGATGTGGACAGGATTTTGGGGAGACTTAGTGCGGCCACATGTTTACTGGACCTGTGTCCCTCCTGGTTGGTACTGGCTTCCTGGGAGGTTACACGAGGCTGGCTCCAGGGTGTTATCAACGCTTCGTTGAGTGAGGGTTACTTCCCCACTGCCTTGAAAGAGGCAGTGGTGAGGCCTCTCCTCAAGAAGCCATCCCTGGATCCGGCAATATTGGCCAACTACCGTCCTGTCTCCAACCTTCGCTTCATGGAGAAGGTTGTTGAGAGTGTGGTCGCGCGACAGTTTCCACAATTCCTGGAGGAAACATCTTATCTAGATCCGTTCCACTCGGGTTTCAGGTCTGGGCACAGCACGGAAACGGCATTGGTTGCATTGGTTGATGATCTCTGGAGGGCTCAGGACAGGGGTTGCTCCTCTGTTCTGGTCCTGTTAGACCTCTCAGCAGCTTTTGATACCATCGACCATGGTATCATGCTACACCGGCTGGAAGAGTTGGGGGTGGGAGGCACCGTGTTACGGTGGTTCTCCTCCTTTCTCTTCGACCGTCGCAGTTTGTGTTGGCAGGGGGGCAGAGGTCGACCTCGAGGCCTCTCATTTGTGGAGTGCTGCAGGGATCGGTCCTCTCACCCCTTCTGTTCAACATTTATGTGAAGCCGCTGGGCGAGATCATCCGTGGCTTCGGGGTGAGATACCACCAGTACGCTGATGACACCCAGCTGTACATCTCCACCCCAGGCCACCCCAACGATGCCCTTGAAGTGATGTCCCAGTGCCTGGAGGCTGTGCGGATCTGGATGGGGAGGAACAGGCTCAAGATCAACCCTTCCAAGACTTGAGTGGCTGTGGCTCCCGGCATCCCGATATAGTCAGTTGACTCCATCACTGATTATTGGGGGTGAGTCATTGGCCCCCACAGAGAGGGCTCGCAATCTGGGAGTCCTCCTGGATATGCAGCTGTCCTTGCAGGAACATCTGACGGCTGTAACCAGGGGGACCTTTTGTCAGGTTCGCCTGATTCGCCAGTTACGGCCCTTTCTTGATCGGGATTCCTTGTGCACAGTCACTCATGCCCTCGTCACCTCTCGCCTTGACTACTGCAACGCTCTCTACATGGGGCTCCCCTTGAGGAGCACCCGGAGGCTCCAGCTGGTCCAGAACGCAGCAGTGCGGGTAGTGACGGGAGCAGCATGGCGCTCCCATGTAACACCGCTCCTGCGCGAGCTGCACTGGCTCCCCGTGGTCTTCCGGGTGCGCTTCAAGGTGTTGGTTGCTTTAAAGCGCTCCATGGCATCGGGCCTAGCTATCTTCAAGACCGCCTGCTGCTACCGACCTCCCATCGACCCGTGCGCTCCCACAGAGAGGGCCTCCTCGGGGTGCCATCAGCCAAACAGTGTAGGCTGGTGACCCCCAGGGGGAGGGCCTTTTCTGTGGGGGCACCTATCCTCTGGAATCAGCTGCCCCCAGAGATAAGGAGAATCCAAGACCTCAGTGCCTTCCGTCGTGCCCTTAAAACCCATTTTTTCAAGCAAGCCGGGCTGGCTTAAGAAGAAATTTTTAAATGTTTTAATTGGTAGTGAGTTTTAATTGGGCCAAATTTATATATCTTTTAATTATTTTTTTAATATTTGTACTGCATGTTTTTTAATTTTGGCTGTACACCGCCCTGAGTCCTCAGGGAGAAGGGCGGTATAAAAATTTAAAAATAAATAAATAAATAAATAAATAAATAAATAAATACCACTGCTTAACTAATCTGGTACTTTTAGACTTAAACTTGCAATTTCACAGAACCTCTTGTTTGAACATTAGGGCTATGCTGGCTTTTTAATCACCCCTTTCACACTTCACCAATTCTCTTTCAAAGATTACATTCGGTATATCTGAGATCACTTCTGCCAGCTCCTTCAACACCCTAGGATATAATTTATCTGACCTTGAGGCTTGATTTCATTTAGGATAGTTATTGCCTTTATTACTTATTATACCTGTATTAGTCCTGAGCTGTGTTCCACCCTTTCTTTAATCGGGTTTGAAAAGTTTCCCTCCCTCTTTTGAAAGAAGACAAATTTCAAAGCTGCTCCATCTTTTCCTCATTTCCCGTGATTACTTACCTACCTTTCCTGCACAGGAAAGCAATAATCTTCTTGATGCTTTTTTATTTTGCAGATACCACCAAAATCCCCTTTTATTATATTTTGCATTCCTTGCCAATCTCATGCTGTTTTGAGATTTAGCTTTTCTAACTCCCTCCCTGCAGATTGAAGCTATCAATCTGTAATCATATTTAGTTATTAGCCCTTTTTTCCATTTTTATTCATCTTTTTGCTTCACGAGTTATCAGGGAGCTTGCTATTTACCGATAGACTTCCCGTACTTCCCTCCCGTACTTGATCAATTTATTAAAACCTGCCTGTCTAAATAAACATTTATTTATAACTAACTAACTAACTAACTAACTAACTAACTAACTAACTAACTAACTAACTAACATTAATATAAGCACCCAAACTTATACCAAATTCTGGGTAGCTCCCAATCAACATGACTGATTTGGTTATCTTGAGTTCCAGTGTGACATGGCTGCTTTCATTTACAATGCCTTCTACCTTCAATCCACCAACCAATTTTTCTGGGTTGATCAGGATAAGAACCTGAATAGCTGACTCTCACTTGTTTGTTTTATTACCTGAAAAATGAAATTATTAGCAGCTCACTCCTACATGAGTTTTTCTGGAAAAAATTCAGAAAAATTGAAGTCTCATATTATCATTGTAACTTGCCCTCTTGAGAACTTGATGAAGTGCCTTAGAATAGCATCAGCCACATCTTCTGCTTTAGTAGATTGTCTGTATGAAGCTCCTATATCATTTGGACTTTTTCAACTCTTTAATCTTTCCCAAATGCTTTTAACAGAACTCTCTGTTTAAGATTATTATTTTATAATGCATAAAGTGCTATGCCTTTGTTTTCATTGGATATATTTATTTTGAATATTTCATATATAACTACTATGTCACAGGTTTCCATAGTAATTATCAGGTAATATTTACTTTCCCATGATAAGACTTCTAGTTCCTCTTTTGCATTGATGTTCAAACACTAGAAGCTGGGAGTTTAACGTCATACTTGTTTTCATATTTCCGGTGAGTTGGCGCTTTCAAAATATTATTTTCTTTTTTCATACTTTCTCTAGTTTTATATGCAACCATATTCTTACCTATTATTCAGCTTTGTGCCTCTGTTTCCTTTCAAGCTTAGTTTAAAGCCCTCCCAATGAAGATCTTTGCTAGGGGAACTCTTGCTCCCAAGAATTTTTTATTACAGATAACATAGGTCTAAGAATCCAAATCTGTCTGAATGACATCATCTTAGCCAGTTGTTGACTTCTAAAAGCCTCCTTCTTTTTCTTGGCCATTGATCCTCAGCGTGGAGGAATAATGAAAACACTACTTACACCCCCAACCCCTTTACCTTTCTATTCTTGGCTTTATAGTCATTTACAATTCATTGAAGTGCTCTCTTCTAGCAGAAATGGCAAGTGATCAGTTGCTTTGATGGAACTTAATTAATTAATTAATTTTTAAATTTGTATACCGCCCTTCTCCCTGAAGACTCAGGACAGTGAACAGCCAAGTAAAAACATAAACTACAAACATTAAAATACAATTAGAAAGATATATATATAAATTTGGCCCCATGATTAAAAACAGACAATTAAAAACATTTTAAAAAGTGTTAGGCCAGCTCGGCTTGCTGGAAAAAGAAGGTTTTAAGGGCACGGCGGAAGGCACTGAGGTCTTGGATTCTCCTTATCTCTGGGGGCAGCTGATTCCAGAGGGTAGATGCCCCCACAGAGAAGGCCCTCCCCCTGGGGGTCACCAGCCTACATTGTTTGGCTGATGGCACCCCGAGGAGGCCCTCTCTGTGGGAGCGCACAGGTCGATGGGAGGCCGTCGGTAGCAGCAGGTGGTCTCGAAGATAACTAGGTCCTATGCCATGGGGCGCTTTAAAGGTGATAACCAACACCTTGAAGCGCACCTGGAAGACCACTGGGAGCCAGTGCAGCTCACGCAGGAGAGGTGTTATATGGGAGCGCCATGCGGCTCCCGTGACTACCTGTGCGGCCGCATTCTGGACCAGTAATATATTTCCAATATTTTCCAGGCTATGTGCACTCAGAAGACAATACAGTGCTTGTAATTGGTTCACAGCAAACTACTTTTGCCTTTGCCACTATACCTCTTTTTCTCTTCAGTAAAGACCTTTAGTTTCATTGATCCCCATGGAATTGAGAGTCCTTTCCAATTGCTTGGAGAAACCTGGATGATAGAACTATCCCAGGGAATCCTCCTTGTCCACAGCCTGAAATTGGTTGGTCACTTCAAGTGGCAGGGTGTCAGTCATTATGTCAATTTAGTGATTTGATAATGTTTGTTAATCATAGTTCAATAAAAACAACTTTTAAAAACCATAGATCTTCTCCTAGTTCATCCACATTTTCTTGCCACTTATCTCCAGGTACTTACCATTGAGATGTCTTCTTGCATCTTGGAGTCCTCTTCCTCTCCTTCTAGATAACTTCCTGTGTCTGGTCCTCTTTGAAGAACTCTTTCTGCTTGTCTTTATAGAAACTTCTCTATGAAAAGCTTTGCATTTTTCACCATCCCTAATGAGTCCTAAAGAAGAAAACTTGGCTTCCAGTCTTTTCATCTTATTTCCCAGCAAAGAGACAAATCCGCTGTTGCCAGTGTAATTAGTATTCTGTTCATGTAAGAAGACACGTGTAACCCCCACATCATCATTGCTCCCTCAGAGTCCATCTTTTAATGATTTCTGGAGTTACTTATTTCTTTCTCCACTTATCTTCCTTATAAAATTTGACGTTCTTGTTAGTTGTGAGCTTCCAAGATTTCTAAAAAGTGGTGGATGAGACCGAATTGGTAGCACCAAGCTATTTCAGATATTTGAAATAAAAATACCCAGATTTCTTGTATAGAAATGGACAAACCCATCTGCTTTTCTTTCTCTTTTAATTTTTCTTTTACCTCTCAAGTTATTTCTATCCCATTTATGAAGAATTATGTTGTTTGAGGGTAAAATGACCTTCTGGATGATCATAGGAAGTCATCTGGAGAATTTCACAAAAAAGGTACAGGCAAAGTTTTTGAGTTCGGTAGAAGGATAAAGATGGATATGAGTCACTTTTAGAAGGAAAACTTCTATTCTCATTCTTAAGCCTTTTCTCCAAGTCTGAAAAAACACCTTAAATCCCAGTATCATAACTGGCAATTTGCTGCCACTTTTTCCAAATATAATTTCAAAATATTGAGAGGCTGCTGAGCACTTGACCCTGATTATAAGGTGGTAGGATAACTACGGTAGGATCTGTTGTAGATCCTGACAGCGATGTGTCAATTGCTGAAAATAATGTCCAGATTATAGTTTGCCTTAGCCTGCCTTCTGAGGTTTATCATCTGCTATGAACAAAATGTTAAGAGTCTTTGGTGGATGATGATTTTGAATTTATTACAAACATCTTACAATGTTATACAATGTGATCTGTGTTAATGCAAATCGGTCAATAAACTTTAATGTCACTTTGTCTTCAATTTTTGCCATGTACATTTCCATGTTACCTACATTTGAAAAGCAAATTATTCCTACCCTGAGCTCTCTTTTTAAACATAACTGCTTCTGTTTGAATCCAACTGTCAGTAAGACTTCCTGGTTCTGTCCACCACTGCTAACATAATGAATTTAGAGGGTTGTTTTTTGTTTCAGTATTTTAGGGGCAGGGTAAAAGGAGCACTGATGGATATTAATGCTAATGTTCACGTCATTATAGTTCCAGCAGAATTTGTTGCAGAATTCTTTTATGCCTGTGACTGATGGTCCATCATCTCCAATGCTTCTTGCTGTTAGGTTTTTGAGGTAGGCCAGCTTATGAAACAGACTCTTTCAGATGATTGGAATGCTACTTTATGGCTTTAATAACAGAATCTTGAAAACATATGTTTTCCTTTCCTTCCCTCTTACTCTCCCTGGAATTAAAACAGAGCCTGTCTGAATTTCTTTCTTTCTTTCTTTTTTTTAGGTTTGCTTAGTTTCTCAGATATAAAACATCTTTAATTAATTGTGGCCATGTAGGGTTTTTTTTTGTCCAAGGTATCTCTGTGGTTCTCCACAGCTAGAAGAGAAAATTTAAACTTACTTGCCACAAGGGGAGCAGAGATGGAATCAGGAATTAAAGTGTAGATCTGCAGCCTTACTAAGGAGAAAATGGATATTCTTATATAGAATACCTTCAGGAAGCCCACACACAAATGTGTGACTCCATTATGCACCTGCGATTGAATAGCTCCGAGAACCTCTTTGTTTTTCTGAGGAAATCCTTGGACAAATCCTCCTAATCTCATTTGTAGAACACTCAGTGTAAAGGTTTAGCTCCATCAAAAGCATCACGATTCACTACAGGAGATTCTTTGTGCATTCAACATTGCAGTGTTCAACTTCACAGATAAAAGGCCTTTCTCATAGCTCATGCTTTCCATTATATTCTAGCTAGAGTATGTTAATTAAAAAAGAGGGAAGCTGGTCCTTTGTCATACAGTGAAAAAAAAGACTGCTTACAGAGGCCCAACAGGAACAGTCTATTTTAGTTTGGCTGTCAAGATTTCCTGATGATTCTAAACTGTATTGCTCATGTGAGATCAGTGATAGTGAATCTTTTGGGCTCATTGTTCAAAGATTTGGAAAATACCTAAATTGACTCTGCTGGTGTATCCACCTTTCCGCCAAACAAAAGAGAAACAATTATTTACATTTTTATTTATAATTGAACACATTTCTTGTTCTCACGAATGCAAAAATGGTTTTCCAATCTGATAGTGTGCTCATTTTGGAGACTATGGCTGTAGATATCCTCTACACTTCCACCTTGAAAATGAGTTTTTTCCTATCCCAGATATCATATTTATTGATTGGTTCTCTTGTAGAACTTAGAGAGATAAGTGATCTCTGTCAGTAACACTTTGTCTGTCTTGTCTGTCAGATTTATAGTCTTAATTACCTCTTTACTGAAGAATGATATTAAAGTTATCTACAGAGAACTACAGAGAAAAGGGAATTGGACTGAGGAAGAATCTTCCTGCCTTGACAACTGAAAGTATATAGCTACAGGGAAAATGTTATAATAAGGGCTCACAATTTTTAATCCTCTCCCAGATTAAATATTTTAATCTGAATCCCAATTTAAGATGTTTTCTTTTGTTTTCTTTTAGGCCCCTTCCTTCCTTCCTTCCTTCCTTCCTTCCTTCCTTCCTTCCTTCCTTCCTTCCTTCTTTCCTTCCTTCCTTCCTTCCTTCCTTCCTTCCATTCTAAATGAGCTTTAGACATTTTCAATTTATTTCATTTTCAGATCACATACTCTATCTTCTAAGCCAGGCAGGGGGAAAGTCAAGTAATGCACCAGCAAGATAGATGAACAGTCAGAAACCTGCCCATCAAGTCATCCAGTGCAGAGGGTATCCAGCAAGACAGCTGGAGAAGCTTTGCTAAGAATTTCATATGCTGAACAGCAAGGAAACTGTTCAGGCACTGATAGAATTAGAAATCTAGTTTGTTATTGATTCCAGCTCAGCTTTGGAATAAAAAGGGAGGAATCTGAATTCCAGGAGGCAGAGTATTAAAATATACTGTATTTTAATATACAGAGTATTAAAAATTACGCTGCTAGAGTAGAGGCTGCACAAACAGTTTCCCTCAGACTGTTGTTTTTAATCATCCTGAATACGTACATTTTTATTGACTTGTTCAGAGCTGGAAACTTAGTGGCACAATTTCTCATTATATGGACATTGGAAAAAATAATATAAACCCAATAATGGGGTTAATATGGTTTACAAAACAAAGAGGCTGGTAAGAAAATCCTACATACCACACTCATTTGCATTACTGCTCCACAAAATTGGTTTGCAAGAACAGAAATGTAGAGCTATATAGTAAATGGAGTTGGTGTAACTGTAAACCAAGAATCTCAGAGTTAAATTGCCATCAATGCTATATCAGGATCAACCTAACAGCTTGAGAGGCACAACACTGAAGACCAAAGTCTCCAGTTGAACAAAAATTAAGAAAATGAAGATAATTACAGCATGCTATCATACATGCATACAACAAGCCAACTGTTGTGGTCCGCCAGCAGCCTGTGGAGCTGGCAGCAGAGTCAGACAGTCAGGAAGCAGAGGAAGAACATGGGCCAGTCCTGGACACTGGGGAAGGCCCGGATGAGGGCTCTGCGTTGGAGGCAGAGATGGGGCCAGGGCCATCTGGGAGTGATATGTGGACTCCGGACCCTCCAGAGGTGGACAGCAGAGATGCAGAGGAACAGGAGGAGCCTGTTCCTAGTGCACGCACGAGAAGAGCTGCCAGAAGGCAAGAGCAGCTAAAGCAAAAAGGACGACTTGGGAGTAAGGCCAAGAAATGATTGGCCCCTCCCATAAGGCTTAAAAGACCAGCAACAGCTCTTGGGTATCTTCGTTGATAGATTTGTTTCTTGTCTTGCTGCATTTATTTCTTGTCGGCGTCTTTTGCTTCTGAACTTTTGCCAAGAAAAGCCTTTGGCAGTTTGCTACAGTAGACCAAAATTGGTGATAAGGCTGAAGAATTGTGTTATGAAGAATTTGTTTTGAATTAGTTTGGACTACGCTGAGAATGAGTTAATTCTCAGCTGTTCTAATGAAGTCTGTTTGTTTTCGAACTGATTGCGTCTGATAATACCTACTTGGGCCTGGGTCACAACACCAATAAACCACAGCACTAATAGAGTGCTGATGCCAATGTGTCCACCGTCTTATAGCCCTACAGAAGATCTCTGCTGCCCAGACCTGTCCTTCCTAATTACTGTTACAGACTGTAGAAAGTAGTGTGCTCTAGACCGAGTTATGTTATGTTCCCCTTTCCTTCACTGAACTGAAACCTTATTTTTTTGGTTTCACTCCTTCTTACCCTTTTTCTGCACTCTACAAACATGTTAGTTACCTCTAAAGAATATATTTTTGCTATGTTAGGTTAAGAAGTAAGATGTATATAAAAGGTGAGGCTAAGACATGGGTGACTGATATATGAGATATATGAGAAGGTAACTGTTATTTTTAAAAATATCTTTTTTATGCTTGAACATACAGTATTTGCCTGTCTACAGATTAATTTAATTCTGAATGCTGGAATTTCCTCAATCCTTATTTTCCGTTTATCAAAAGTGTTTGCTTATGAGCACCACTTATATCTCCCAACAGATGTATAGTTCGGTATTGCAGATTGATTTCAACTTCTAAAGTGTTTGACTAATTAAAATATTCAGGTCAGCTACAAACAGAAGGGTAATTTCATTCTCTCTCCCTGTCTTTGGAAGAAAAGGCAGCACATAGTAAATAATTAGGTGAGAGTCTTATTTTCTTTATTAAGATAGATTCCCCCAAAACATTGTAGATAAGTATAGGTTTTCCAATCTGATACATTTTAGTTGTCCTGGTGTCGAAATCATGTTATTTCCTACAAACTGGATGTGATGGGAACTGGAGTACAAGATGTGATACTCTTTAATATTTTAGGAGGCATCTCTATTCTTGGCCCAAGTTGAGCAGTGAATGCAAGTTATCTTCAGGGGAAGAGGACATTTGCAAGGGAAGGAAATCACTACACTTTAATTAAAATGCTTATTTCCTTGGGTAATAGTGTTAAATGCTTATTATGATGATAAAATGAAGCTGACTCTGAAATTAACTGAGAATTAACCCTTGCATATTTAGAATAATAGCCCCACTTGAAAAGCCTGGTGTGAGGGGTAAAACTTGAAGAATTTGTGGTTCTAACTAAGGTCCAAGTATTTATGCTGGCGGTAGCAGAGATAATTTCTGCTTCACAGAAATCCAATCTTAAAATTAGATTGGACAACAATGCATCTTTTGTATTGTTTCTCTTTTTTTAATTTTAATTTTGCAAATGCCATTACACAGCTGAAAATACTTTGCAAATTTGTAGACTTCTTGAAAGTAACAGTCCCAACATATCTCAAGAGCACCAATTTGGGAATAGTTACTTTAGACATACTATTATCTGCATTGGAAACATTTTGCAAGTACCGGTAAGCAGTTCCCACTTGGTTCTAAGCACACTGAATGTCTCAATCATACAAGTCAGGCTTGGTCATGTGGCTCTTTTCTTTTCAATGAACTACCCACCACTGTGAATAATTGAACAATCAGACACTGCCTCTGTTATCGAGCTGGGGTCATGAGGAAAATGGGTTCATGCACTTTGTAGTACATGTAGGACGTCAAGGTAAATAGCCATGTCAACAACAAAATTGGGTAGGACATATCAAGGACAGATACATAAAGATGTCTGACATTGTCTTTGACATGAGGAACAACCAGAACATTGCTCTTTTCTGCCTCAGTGGGCTTTCTCTTGCCTTGCCTTCCAGATCTTTTCTCCCTAATTGGCAGAATTAAGTTGGAACACCATCTTATCAACCAGCTGCAGGCTACAATAATTTAGAAGCCTACCACGCTGCCCAGCAGCTCATAAGCAGAAGGAAGAACTTTCCATTGCTACCAGAAAGCTGATGCTCTGGATAAAAGAAATATCTTTTGTAATTAGTTTGCTATACAGGACTATTTCTCTAGTTCTCATGCAATTTGCGTCTTTCTGGAAAGTAGCTATCTTTCATCAGAATCAGCATATTGTAAAATACTTTATCCTTCCTAATTTCAAATTGTACATTTTAAGAGAAGGAATTTAATTACATTTGTCAACTCTTCCTAGAAGCTGTGGCTTGAAAAACGAGCAGTAAAACATTTCCTTTCATTATGGGACATATAGGTAACTATTCTCAACCTCCATTTGTCCTAGACAAATTCAGGGTCCCAAAGATACATAGGTCCTCAGGGAAGTTTGACATTATACTTAAGAAACAAAACTTTTCTATATGTAATTAAGCTAATGATTTAACAGAAGGAGCAAGGGCTTTTTTTTAATGTAGTGCAGTCACTCATAACTGGATATACGTTATACAGCTTTCTCTGAACAGTTGCATTAGGATTGCGGTTCCAGAATTTCCACTACATGCATTCCGCCAATAATTTGGATTAATGGTTTAACATTTTCATATTCCAATGCTTCTCTTATTTAGCAACCAACCCAGAATAATGCACAAGTATAAAAGCATAGGAAGGGATCACCACACTAATATCAGAAGCTATAAAGTAGCTTTTTAGTAATGGAAATGTTTTCACAATGTGTATACACATTTCCATTTCGAAGAGTTAATGACATGTAATGAGGACACATAATTGAACTCTCTACTCTTCCTAGCTAACTTTTGGCTTAAAAAAATAAAAATAAGGAATGACTTTTTAAAAAGTACTTGATTTTAATAGTAAACATTGTGAACTGACTACAGTAGTTGTGATTATCCAAATTTCAGTTCAAGTTGTACTTGTGAAAGCATATAGAAAAGTCAGACTGAAGGGGACGGGCCCCTTTGTGGATTACATCCACTGCTCTGCCCTGCTCTAATACATGATATGAACATAATACATAACACAGAGACCAAGTCAAAAGCTAACTACCAATTATATATTAGAATGGTAGCTGAACCAGATCATCTGTTAAACTGTAATGTAGTTTGTTTTGGCTTGACGTGTTAGATGGACACAATAGGCGCTTCATTGTGTTGTGTGCATAAAGTAGAAGTATGCACACCATTCACAGGAAGAAGAGATATGGGAAGTACCCTTATTTTTTTCTCATTCGTGCTCTGTTGCATTAAATGCTTTTATGCCATAGTAATCAACAGAGAGACATGGTGGGAAAAAGGAAGAAGCTTCCCCAGCTTTGTGCTCATTTTCGTATGAAGAACTGGCCTGACATTTTAATAGCCTGAGGCAGAGAAACATACATTACTTCTGTCAATGACCTGGCATCAAAGACCAATACTCTGCTTGGTGATCTGAGGCAGAAAATCCAACAAGCAACTATCCCGTCCACAAAAAGATGCTGATATTCTGATGTTCTCAGCATATATACCAGTAATTGCCTTAGCTATCATTTACTCAGTTTTCCTGTGGTTAGTCTCACAAGACATGCTGAACAGTAAATTAACCCTTTGGATAGTTTATATAAAACAAGGGTCCCTAACCTCTGATCCGCAGTCTTCTGCCGGGCCACGGCCTGTTGGGAATTAGACCAGTAGTGGGTTTCACTTACGTTTGCTACCGGTTTGGAACTGTGAGCGTGTGCATGCGGCACTTCTGCTCATGCACAGTACCTTCTGCGCATAGCATCCATGAGCATCCGGGCAGGTGGGCAGAGCCTCCCACTGCTGCTACCGGCTTGCTCGAACCGGGGCGAACCGGTAGAAATCCACCACTAAACTGGGTCGTGCAAGCAGTGTGCGAGTATGTGAAGCTGCATTAGTGCAAGCGGCACACATGCAAAACCACACACACACACACATACACACACACCATTGCCAGTGCTGGTCTGCAGAGCTGGAAAGGTTGGGGACCGCTGATATAAAATGCTTGTCTAAAATCCTTTTGGCTAAATAATTTATTGATGTGCTAGACTTATATACTGCTTTTCCTCAATGTATTGCTTTATCCTGCCCTGCCAAGTTTCTGACATACACATGCACAAACAAATCCATTTGCATATAACAAATACCTATTTTTTTTAATTATTTAATTTATATGCCGCCCTTCTCCGAAGACTCAGGGCGGCTTACAATGTGCTCAGCAATAGCCTTCATCCTTTTTGTATATTTATACAAAGTCAGCTTATTGCCCCCACAAACTGGGTCCTCATTTCACCTACCTTAGAAAGGATGGAAGGCTGAGTCAACCTTGAGCCTTGGCGAGATTCGAACCCTGCAGTAATTGCAGGCAGCTGGTCTTAATAAGCTTAATAACAGGGTGCCTTAAACCCCTGTACTACCAAGGCTCTTACCTATTAACTATGCTAACACACACAAAAAAAGCAAACAAAATACTTCATCGGAGGACTCTCCCAGAGTTGCAGAGGATAAGGGCTGTCTGAGCCTTGTCTTTCAAAAAACCATCTTTAGTCTTTTCCCACCAGCCCTTTTTAAATATTATTGTTCATGGAAACAGCTCAGCTTCTCTTTACTGCCTCTTTTGACTGCAATAATGTGCAGTAAAACAGCATGAAATTAAATTTCTTGCTAATTGTACCAAACTGGCAGTGCAGAAGAGGGTAATGGGTAGTAAAAATATCCAAATGCAACATTGATTTCCAGAACAAACAGCATACATGAAGTTTTCAGCTACCATTTGCCTCATTCTTTTGCAATTAGAGTGGATTTCTTTTGCTAGTAATACACTATTTAATTTGCAGAAAACTTGCTAGACATTAGTGAACACTGAACATATCCTAGCACTGGGTTAAGAAAAAGTACAGTGAATTGCTCTTCTTTGGGGCACAGGTAGGCAACCAGCAGCTTGCGTACCAGATGGTTCCCTTACCTGCTCTGTGGCCCATGGAGTTCTAGGAAGTCCACTCATTTTTCCTTGTGCTAAGCTACTGGACAACATGGAACAGATGCCACTTTTGCCAATACTAATGGCAGCCTGGAAATACAGATCTTGAGTTACATGATAGGGAAAGAGGGGATTGACTCTGGTCGTCATCTTGACAATTGCTGTTAATGGAAGCAGAGAAGTAACAATCTGAAGGCATTGGTCTAGACAAGAGATGATTTCTTCTGATAATTCTTCTCAGGATTGTTTATTTTCTACTATGATATAGTAATGGAGGAACAGTATTGTAGAGGGGTATGGATGCTTGTGTTTGAAATAGAAAGAAAAAGGTAAGGATGTCTGGGTTTACACTTCATACCAAACTAAAATGCTCTTTGTGGATTTGATATGGGCATACTATATGAATGCATTACATCTTATTCAAAAGTAACTGGTGTGGAATCCCAGCTTCTTGGGATTCTGGGATTGCACAGCACACTAAACCCAAACTAACCACACCACTAGTTTACAGAATATACTGGCTAAAATGTAACTGGATAGTTTGTGCCTTTGTTTTATGTAAACACAGAGTGTTTTCCAGTGTGGTGGTGATAGACTCTTGTCTTGTAGCTTTTTAGACTGAGTACAAACTGAAGACACGCCCACTGCCAATGGTCCCCAGTTTCGATTCAGTCTAAAGCTCTGCTAGAGGTGTCAGGGAGAACTCCTGGAGCTCATTAGTATTTAGGTTAATTTTAGTAGATTACAACTAGGAAAGAGAACAATCAGGTACACAGCCTTCAAATTGCAGCGTGAAGAGCCATTGGCTCGAGCCTGCTGCTAGCCTTGGAGAGTGGCGCGCGGGCAAGTGGTTGTCTGGAAGACGACTCCACAGGCAGTTGGCGCCATTTTGGGGAAAGTGTGAAGGGCCATTGTCTCGAACCCGCTCCCCCAAAGCAGGAGACTGCATGAATTTGCAACTGGAGTGCAGGGAATGCCAACCGGCTGACTGGGCTGATGAAAATCACAGCTCCACAGACGGTGAAAGGGCTTTGAGCAAAGGAAGCTCCTTTTACAGCCAGTGCCATTTTGAGGCGCTTGTCAGTTTTGGCATTGTTTTTGGGCGTGAATTCTGCAGAGGTCGGTAAAAATACCGCTGACAGTCACCAATTTTACCTGTGAATAGTGTGAAGGGCTGTGGGCTCAAGCCTGCTACTCAGGAACAGTGCTCCAGCAGCAGAACTGTTTATCGAGCCACAGAGCCTGACAGATAGAACGCAAGCTGCAGTTTGTACCTGAGACCTGATTAGAAGTGCTTGCCAGCTGGAAGCACACTACAGAAAGGGGCTATCTCAGCTACCTGCCCAGAAGGGAGCGCAGACCCTGAGCAGCTTCAGGCACAAGTGGCGTGGAGAGGCTCTTTCGGCTGCCTGCCCTGTTAGGAGGTAGACCAGGACCTCCAACTTCTATCTGTATCAGAAGACCTGCTGAATTGAACCTTCGTGCCTTTGAAAAAAAAAAAAAAGGGACTTCCAGGATTGCTGTGGGGAGACAAGCTGGGTTGACTATCAGACAATAGTGTCTACAGCTTCTAATAGTGCCCACAGAGAGATGGCTGGGAAAGCTCAGTCGGACAGGGCTACCAGTCGAGGCTCCAGATATGTATCCTCTAGATCCAGGGTCACCAACTTTCAGACCTCAGGGACCACTAAGTTCATAATTTTAAATCCTGCAGACCACTAATATGATCTGCCTAATAACAGGCTGGGTGGGCATGGCTAGTGGTCATGTGACTGGATGGGCATGGCCAACTCCTTGCCTCCCTGCCCAGGCTCCTTAGGGCCACAACAGGAAGCAGTTGTTGGAGCTAAGCAGCCACCACGAGAAAGAGTTGGCAAAACAGCTCAGTCCAAATTGGATCTGACCAGGAAGGAGGCTCAGCAGAAGCACCTCACTGCGGACTACAAGCATAGGCTTTTCAAGCAGAGGGAAGACCTGCGGGAGTGGAAGGCCAGTTACTGGTGCCTGGAGGCTCAGCGGGCTGAGATGATCAGCTAGTTCCAGGCCATGATGCAGTCCCTCTGGCTCTTCGTCATCAGCGGCACTTCCCTCCAGACTTTGCCCAAAGCCCCACACCAGGAGGCCGAAGCAGACCGCAAGTCAGAATTTCTGCCCCCCTCTGTCCCACACAAGAAGACCTCGAAGTGGGAAACTTTCTGCAGCAACACAAATGTTCATTGCACATATCAGTCCCAGGTTTGAGGACCCCTGATTTAGTGCAATATTAAAAATGTAAATAATTTTTCTGCAGACCACCAAAATTTTCTCACGGATTACCAGTGGTCCATGGATCCCCTGTTGGTGACCACTGCTCTAGATCTAAGAGTGGGATCAAGGGAGCTGCAGCCAAGATAAGGCCAAGGCTCTCGCTAACAAGAAACTATCTAAGGCCCAGGAAAAGGCGGAACAAAGGCTTCAGAGAGCATTAGAAAAACAGGTGGCAAAAGGGGCAAAAGCAGCAGAGAAGTTAACGCAGCTAAGCTCCCTAGCAGACAAAGGCATTATTGCAGATCCTTCTTCTGGCCAGATATTGGAGCCAGACAATGGCAATGCAACAGGGGGCTCAATTTTCCAGGAAGAGCTGGCCTCAGTGCTGATGGCAGATCCTGGCCCTTCAATGAGTGGCATGTGGCCTCCACTGTCTCTGTCACTTTTGCCACAAGATAGGGTGGTTGCCAGTCATAGCAGCCGCTTTCACTCCTACTGAGGCCAGGTGGGGGAGGGTGACACAGGAATGCCACTGATAGTCCAGCAGTGGATTTCTGGGGCAGTTAAGTGAGGCTTTGAGGCTGGCTGGCAGCATTATCAGCAACCAGCATCGGTGGTGCCCGATTTGCAGGGGGAGATCATTTCAGGACCCAAGAGACATAGATGATTATCAGGGTCCCTGCTCTCCAGACTCTTCCACAAGGAGTAATAATTCTATCTCCGAGGAAGAGAATCTGATTGATTGGGAGGTCTCAGAGGATGAAGGAATGGTTTATGCATCATAATAAGCTAAAACAAACCGTGATGAACTAATATCAGTCCAGTTTTATATTCCCCATGCAACAATCTCAGTCCAACTCAACTCACAAGTTTGTTCTTGTGAGGAAAATAGAAGGAAGGAATATTAGGAATGTTTGCTGCCTTGAGTAACTCATAAAGCAATAAAGGCAAAATAAATATCTAATAAAACAAATAAAACAATATTTTTGAATTTAGGTCTTTTCGCTATGAGAAGAATAGATAACCATTGACACGTATAGAAGATGTACCTCCAGAGACATCTTTCAGGGGAAGCAAATCCGCAATATAATGTTTTGAATGGGAAAAATAATAGGCCCTTTTTAAAACCAATAGATATAGTCCATCCTGACTAGATGAAGTGGGTTCCTGGATGCTGATTGGCATGCTGTAGGACTGTCCACTCCCCTTCAGCCATTGGCCCTTTTGCTTTTACCAGTAGCTGCCAGAGAGACCAGACCCCTCTGTTGTGCAGTTTTTTTCCCCTTTTGTATGAATGGCAATATTGTGGAAGACCAAATATATGGGTCTTCTGTGAGATGGGTATTCTGACACCACAGTTTGCTTCCATTAAGGTTTAGCCTGCATAGTATTGGGCTCAGGGAGAATGGCTTGCTTGGCCAGGATCAAGGGTGGAAGAAGAACTAGGTCTCCTCTATGGCCTCCTGGACAGACTGATGCTGTGGCCAAATGTTTTCTCAGATGTTGCCAGACTAGCCACTTCAGGGTGACGTGCAGTGATGATGCAGATTGCTGGAAAGGACCTATAGCCAGAGGAGCTGGGGAGTGGGGGGCAGGGGATAGAACAGGCATGGTTCCCTCTGGATCAGTGATCATTGCGCAGGGAGCAGGCAGTGGAGAGCTCTTTTTCCACTCGCGGACAAGAAAGTAACCCATTGTCAGCTCATTGCAGAATGACTACTTTTCAAAGTGACTTTTCTTCCACATCTAAGAATTTAGGTTAAACCAGAGCAAGTTAAAAGCAGAATGCTGTTTTTAAGAAGCAAAATGTGACACCTGCTTTAAAAAGTTATGTAATGCTGTGAGGAATGGGGTTTCTTCTGTTTTCTGTGACTTTCTATCCCAAGATTTTTCTATCCCTTACCTAAATATTTTTCTTTACTTCCAAAGGAAGATTTTAAGGATACCTGCTAAGTTAATATTATGTTCAATATTCTTTTGAATCCTAGTATAGTTTGTGTTTTAGCTGTAAATTACGAAGTTGTTTGGAGAAGCTGTGAATGTTTTTAAAAATTATACACTGTACTAGAGGAAGCTCAATTATTCCACCTCCTGAAAAACTGTGTAATGTTACTCTGTGTAATGTTGGATTAAAACTTTGGTAAGCAAACTTGATTTTCAAGGACAAAATCTGAATATTCTATTTTGCATTGCACGAGCAATAAAAGGATTTTTGCCTTAGGCTGAGATCAAGGGCCAATCCTACTGTTAGCCAGAGAAAGTACAGTTTTGCCTAATATGCATAAATTTCTTAGGTATTGTATGCTAAAATCAATGTTATTCACTTTCATTGTTTTTTCTTTTTGTTCCTTTTAATAGCTAAATTATTTAAGGGAAGTATGTGCTGTTAAGATGTTACTTAAAATACACACCAGTATTCCATAAAAATGACTTTCAGGGGGAGCTGTAAAGGTGGGCTTTTCTGCAGTGGGTTTTGTGAACCTAGCTATTGGTGTTTTAAAATTATGGTTTGCAGTTTAGTGTGCATAAGCCCAACCAATTATTGTTCATTAAATTAACTATGATGAAGCAAATCAGGATAGGTGCAATGTGTAGATGGGTCAAAAAGCTTGAACATTTAAATATATTGGAACAGAGTGCAACTAGTAAGTAGGAAGTGGTCTAGTATGTGGGAGTTCAGAAAGTTTGTTTATGAGTGAGATGGAAAAGGTATAATAATGCTTCCTTCTCACTTTTTTTAAAACAACAGTTAGAATCCAATGGGGATATTTTCTCCAGACTTTTCTATGCAAGCTGCTTTGAATTATTTATGATTGCAAGGGACCAAGAGGGGGATAGCCCAACAGATCTGAACAATTAATACCAGTCTCTGTTTTTTTAATGATATTCAGAATCCATTTTCTGAAGAGATTGGACAATCATTTGTCTGAAATGATACAGGATTTCTGTTTAAGCAGAAGACCTCCAAGATCCCTTCCAACTCTGTTATTCTGTTATTCTGAAGAGGTTTCCTCTCCCTACCTGATGCAACACTTACCCCTGTGAATATTTTGTATGCTGTAACTGCACAAGCAACTTCAGAATGTGAGAAGATAAGGCACTGTGAGCCGCAAACTATTAAAGGGGCATCATATGAAGCTTCAATAACTTGATATGATATTTTCTGCTAGGTATCCTAATTATAAAATGGTTTCTTCTGATCCTTGCCTGGTCATGAAGTGTGACCTTCATATTTTTATTCACAGGGAAGAAAAATATCAACTGAAAACCAGATCATCCATATTCATCTAGCAGATACACAGGCCAACAAATAAAGTCTCTTTCTTTCTTTCTTTCTTTCTTTCTTTCTTTCTTTCTTTCTTTCTTTCTTTCTTTCTTTCTTTCTTTCTTTCTTTCTTTCTCCCTCCATAGGTATAAATTTCCTTTCCTTTCCTTTCCTTTCCTTTCCTTTCCTTTCCTTTCCTTTCCTTTCCTTTCCTTTCCTTTCCTTTCCTTTCCTTTCCTTTCCTTTCCTTTCCTTCCCTTCCCTTCCCTTTCCTTTCCTTCCCTTCCCTTCCCTTCCCTTCCCTTCCCTTCCCTTCCCTGCTCTCCCCTCTCTCCTCTCCATATACATTTCAGGCAGGCTGAAATATCTCTTTTTAAAAGCCTCATGAAGCACCCTCAACTACTGCAGCTCCACTGATTTATTGTTCTCGCTATCAGGAAATTTTTCCTTAGTTCTAGGTTGGTTCTTTCCTTGATTAGTTTCCAACCACTGCTTCTTGTCTTGCCTTCTGGTGCTTTGACGAATAGGTTGACTCCCTCTTCTTTGTGGCAACCCTCAAATATTGGAGAACTGCTATGATATCATCCCTAGTTCTTTTCACTAGACTAGAGATACCCAATTCCTGCAACTGTTCTTTTGTTTTAGCTTCCAGCCCCCTATAACATCTTATTGCTCTTCTCTGCATTCTTTCCAAAGTCTCAACATCTTTTATAGTGTAATGACCAAAACTGGATGCACTATTCCAAGTGTGGTTTTACGAAGGCCTTATAAAATGGTACTAAGATTTCATGTGATCTTGATCTTATCTCTCTGTTAATGCAGCCTAGGATTGCATTGACCTTTTTGGTGGCTGCAGCACAAGGGCTGGCTCATATTTAAGTGATTGTCCACTAGGACTCCAAGATCCCTCTTGCAGTTATTGCTATAGAGCCAAGTTTCACCTAATCTGTACCTGTACATTTGGTTCCCCCCCCCTAAATGTAAAACCTTACTTTCCTCTACATTAAATTTCATTTTGTGGGATAGGGCACAGTGTTCAAGTCTGTTAGATCTATCTGGATCTTGAGCCTATCCTCTGGGTATCCTCTTGGATACTCCTGCCAGTTTGGTGTTGTCTGCAGATTTGATGAGTTCCCTTTCTATTTCCTCATCTAAATCATTTATAAAGGTATTTAGGAATAGTGGACCTAAAACGTAACCTTGGGGTACCCACTGCTAACTTCCCTCCATGTAATGTATTTCCATTAAGGACTACACATTGAATGTGGTTTGTCAACGAGTTATGAATCCATCTGGTGGTGATGCTGTCTGTCCCGCATTTTTCCAGTTCACCAAGAACTAAGTTGTGATCTACTTTGTCAAACTCCTTGCTGAAATCCAAGTATATTACGTCACAGCATTTCACTGGTCCACTAACTTAGTTACTTTGTCAAAGAATGAAATAAGATTTGTTTGGTATGATCTGTTTTTGACAAACCCATATTGGCTTCTGGTTATAACTTTGCTTGCTTCTAGGTGTTCACAGGTCTGTTACTTTATTATCTTTTTCAGGATCTTCTCAGGTATTGATGTCAGGCTGATTGGTCTGTAGTTTCCTGGATCTGTTTCCCCCCCCTTTTTTTGAAGATGCACACTACATCAGCTCTTTCCCAGTCCTCTGATACTTCCCCGGTGCTTCAGGATCTTTGAAAGATATGGTTCAGTGGTTCTGAAATGACATCTGCCAGCTCCTCAGAACTCTGGGATATAATCTGTCAGGTCCTAGTGATTTCAACTTGTATAGAGTAGACAGAGGTTCTCTTACCATTTTCTTGCCTATTTTAATTTGAATTCTTAGTCTGTCTTTTATGGTTCTGTTTTTGGTCCTTTTCCCTTTCCTTTCTTCTTTCATTTTCCCTATAAAATAATTTCCTTAATGCAATACATTGGATTTTTCTTTTCCTTCCTGTCTTCCTGGTTATATAAATTATAATGATTAACATTTTATATGTGGCAATTTCCTTGGTTTTCCCTGTGGTGAAAAAAAAGCTGCTCAGAGATTGTAAACACACACTAGACATGAAGCACATATCCTGTACAATAAAAATTCACCAGTAGGATAATGAGATGTGGCCTTTTGCCTGGAGAAGCCATAAGCAGCTCTTGTACTAAGAGTGGAGATCTATTTTTTTTATTATTCAGTTGTCAAATAAACTTTGCCCTAAAGGAAGTTGATAAAAGCATCCTTAAACTGCTTTCAGTCTGGCCTCTGTTCATAATAGACAAACAATTTCATGCTTAGTTTCTGAAGGATGTAAGCAGCCGGCTACTTTCATGACCATTTTCAATTGTTCTGGTTATTTAGAAAAAGCAATACCATGGCTCTATTTGAGACATAATTTAACTGCACAACATACCTATTTATTTCCTAGAATATCAAATAAAACACTCTGCATCTTTGGCATAAAGATGTTGCCTTGATAGTCCCTGTGCCTGGATTAACGATTTGACCTTGAGTATCAACATAATATGACAAGAATATAAAGTAGATTTCTCTAGAGCAAGCACTTTTAAGAACCTGCCTAGAATACCATGTTTTTAGCTATCATCTTTAAAAAAGAGGCAGGTGGGAATCTTCTGGCAAATAAAATTGGGATATATTTCTTTTTCTTCATTGATTTGAAGTGACAAGAGTGTGCTCACAGAAGGCATCAGAATTCCAAGCCATAAATTGAGAAAGAATTCTCGAGTCATTAAATATCATTTCACTTAATAAAAATTAAGGCTATTGTTGATGTTGTTGTTATTATTGCTATGGCTATACTTATTTCTATAGCAAGGTCCCAAAGTACATATAGTGAGTAAGTAAGTAAGTAAGTAAGTAAATAAGTAAGTAAGTAAGTTATGAGACAGGTCACATTAAATTGGCTACTATCAATGTGAAAGGTTTGTTTCCTATAGAGATGGAATTCAAACTCTGTCTACAACCAAAAGTGTTGGGATTAGATTTAATAATCTCAGCTACATTTCTGTCCAATATCTACTAAGGTAACACTGTTATTGTATAAGTAATATCAGCTATTCTGTGGCCTCATTCGTACATTCACCTTCCATTACTGTTCTTTGGCCAACAATATTCTGTTGTCTAATTAAGAAAGGTGTGAGCAATTTATTCTCAGACTTTTTGTGCTTCCCTATCAGTCCCCAGAAATCACAGTGTTGAGTGACACCAGGGAACTGCCAAGAAACAGTAATTTTCTGCTATTTTTCAGATGAAAAAATAAAAAGGGTTTATAAATTGTGCCAAAAGAAAATATGCAAACATTTGAGTATGACAGTCATTGTAATAAGTGATTAAAAAGCTGAAGAGATCAAGGTATGGTCTCTTCTCAGCTGTGGGGCTCACTCAATGACTTGACCAATTATCAACCTACCTCATAGAGTTCCTTCTGCTGGAATAACATTAAAGGAGGCCCTCTTTGAAAGTGCAGACAAAAGAAAAGGATATACATACAATCCGTATGTATAAAAAACACAAATCTAGTAGGCAGCATGAAAGCCACCAAAATGAACCCAGTTTTCTCCAAATTTGATTCAAACATCTTTAAAAATGTCTCATCACTACCCCACAAAATGCACCCAAAATATCTTTCTTTAAAAGATCAGTTTTCCTTCAGAGAGACCAGAATGTGCCAAGTAAGGAACTGACTGAAACCTACTATTAAAATAATAATTAATGTTACAATATATCAATCACTTAGACAATTTTTTGAATTATATTCATTCTCTCCACATTGATAACTTCAGTAAATTTTAGAAGCAAATCCAATATACAGGTTCAGTTTTCCTTAAAACAATTAAATCCTGATTCTGTTGCTAGTCTTTACTACCTGCTGCTAATAGGCTGTGATTTCCATATGCCTTTAGCTCTCATTGCTAGTTCAGAACATCAGAGTCATGTACATTCATATACTTCCTAAATTGCTTTGTAACCATACATTGCACATGAATATGATTTTCACAGTGGTAGTTTTTATCAGCAGGGATGCTGTGATCTTTTCTATCACCTTTTAAGCTTGCTTCTGATGTGTTTGAAAAATCAAACATCTGTAAACAGTATTTCCAGCTGTGTTTTAAAGAAAGCAAATATTATATCTTGCCAATTCAGTGCTGATCAATGGATGACTCAGACTGAGCATGTTGAGCTATTCAAATAAAAATTTTCTTCCTTCTTGCTGTAGAAAGATTACGTGTTAAGATTTTCATTTGGAAACAACATCACGTCTGTAACCTATTGGGTTTAAAGTATGGATGAATTATTCACTGACACACAAATAATCGGTCCACCTTGCTTGCTGTACATCTTTTAAAATAGCCAAGATTGTTTTAGATGGGCCTTTGGCTTTGTCACAGGATTCTTCATGTAAAAATTAGCCAAACAATAGAATGGATTCACCCTGCTATTTGAAGTGAAAAGAGATGCTTATCTGGGTTTGTTGCACAGCTTCTTTCAGACTGAAAACTGAAATTGGTCTTTGAATAGTGTGCTGAAAATCATACTCCAAAAATGGGACCAAATTAATTATCCTCACTAACGTCTATGGAGATTCTCAGTCATCCAAGTCATGGTTGTCTCATGTTTTGAAAAAAACACCTTTGAGATATCCTTACTAATCTCTTTCAGAATGATAACAAGAGGGGACAATAATTGAAACTGCCCAGTGCATCACTCTTGAATGAATATGTTGCATCACACTTCATTTAAAGGAATGCAAGTGTGTTTTCGTGTGTATGCGTGTGCATGCACGCATGTACTTGTGTTTGTATATCAGAGAGAGAGAGTCGGTACACGATATAAGTGCCACCCGTATATAACTTTAAATGTATGGTTTAATTTATAAACAGTCTGTTTTATGCTTAAGTCTTTCTATTTATCAGTTGGAAAAGAATGTCCTCAGCTTTAAGGCTGAGTGTTTATACAAATGTCAAAAACAGTTTAAAGAACACCACAATCCCGTATCCATTTATTGGGACCAAGTCCGATTTACATTTGCAGTTTCTAACTCATTTTAATTCTTTATCTTCCATGTTCATACATAGTCTTGTACTGCAGTTTTAGATCCTAATTGCATTCCGTTTTACCAAATAGATTTACCGTCCCCAGGGAATGTGTTTTACATATGTTTTACAAGTACAAATTACTAATACTGATTCAGAGAATTGTAATATAGTTCTAAGTATGCATGGCATATAGCATTGTGCTAATATTCATATAAAGGCACCATCTCAAATGGAAAACAGTCATCTAATTTGTTTGGAGGGTGTTAGTATGGTATCTCAGAAAGCTCTTGATGCCAAGTTAATACAGCAGCCTTGTTTCATTTGGCTGATCCATTAGAAAATTCATGCTGCTCAGGATGATGGGAATGATATTTTAGCACCACTAAAAGCACTTTGTTAGGAGAACACAGGAGTTCAGCAATACAGTACCTTGAAAGTGAAACTATAATAGTATATTTTCTTTGCATTAGGTGAAATTTGCTCTTGTTGGAACTTCTGCTGCTAAAATCCCAGCCAGATCAGCAACTGCAACATCATGAGCAAGGATTCAAACTCTCTTTCTGTCAGAAGTAAAAGTGTAAGTAAGTGGTTGTGTAAACCTCCCTTCGTCTTTATAGATTCAATCAGTTGTGTTTCTTCTTACTAGGTTTGTGTGTGTGCATTAATAACAATGTTTAGGCAGTTTTGATGAACTCATGCTTTATCAGCAAGATATCTCCAAAAATGTTTTTCCTTCCTTCTCTCACCCATTTTGTTTTCTGAATTTGTATAATTGCCTCCTTGTACCTACAAACTATTCAGGATAGCCAGCAATAATTAAAATGAATAGAATATTGCAGCAATTAGAAGCAAAGGAAGCAGAGCTGGTTGCAGCAGTCTTGAACCTAGAAGTGATCTGAACATTTCTATAATATATTTTTTTTCTTTTTGAATTTATCCTATCTGGTGATTAATATGTGTCTTTGAAAAAAACAAAACAAAATCAAGGCAAATTAATTTGATTAGGAATATATTGTTAATTTACATTATTTTAAAATATGCTTTGGCATAGCAACATATTATTTTATCATGTTGCCATGTTTGGCAAAAGTATCACACCTCTAAGAAATTGCCAGTAAGATTATCACTGCCTTTAAATGCCTTAAAATCCTTTTTTTCATTTATTGGTTTAGAAGTGGTGTTGCAATTCTAGGATTTCATTCTCATGTGCCTTTTCTGATTTCATAAGATGTCACAGTCTATGCATTATCCATAAGGACGAAATGTGTGTTTTGACTGAGAAGTAGCCAGAAAATTTACGTACATAAAGCCACACGGAGTCTATTGATTCTGCTTAAATGTTCTTTATTTTGCTAATGTTATGTGAAGACAACCATGGAAAATACTTTACAGTTTAGCTTTCTTTCTCTCCTGCCCTTTAGAAATGACACCACACAGCTCAGAAGAAGCAAGGGCTTGAAAGTCTGTGTCTAGCTGATATGGCTTTGAGCCCAGAGTGCCCCAGTGGTTAAGTGTGGAGGGGTTGAACAGTGCTGGTTTTGCACAATATGCTAATGCTTATAAGTGAAGTGTGCATGGTAATATTTGACAGTGAAATGGGCTGCTTAAATTATGTTGCAAAGCTATAGGAAGTTGATATGTGTGTTAAAGAGAGGGGGGCGGTATTTATGGGGGATCTGTTAGAGCAGTTTCTTGGAAAATTGTAGAAAATTTTTGCATTTCCATCATAAGCCACTCATCCTTTTTGAAGGAGAGACACATACCACCCACCCTCAGGTGACCCATTCTTGCCACAAATGAAGTCTCTGACCTCTGTTTTCTCTCCTTTTCTGCTTCAAAAGTAGTGTTTTCCATCTTGTGTCAGTTAAAGTCACTCTGCCCCATGTGTGTGATGCATTTCAATTCCTTCCATTCCATTTGGCTACTGCATCTGCATTAGGAACATCCCTTCCCTCTGGCCGCTGATTGATACTTTCTGCTGCCATTCGTGGAGAGATAAAAATGTTGACCTTTTTGTCCCTCAGGTTTGTTGACAGAACAGGGCAAAGAAGGACGCAGATTTTTTTCTTTTTCTTTTAAAATGAGGCAAAACTACTATGTATGTATGTATGTATGTGTGTGTGTGTGTATGTATCAGTGGTGGGTTGCTCCCGGTTCGGGCCGGTTCGGGTGAGCCGGTAGTGGTGATGATGTGACGTCACCGAACCGGTTCTCTTTGACTGGGAGCTGGGCCTTCCCGCCTGCCCCTACATTAAACTTACCTTTATTTCTCGTTTTTTAGTCCAGCTGATAGGTGCGGCAGAGTGGATTGCCGCACCTCAGCTGGGCAGAAACCTAATGCGCTTGTGAGCATACATGTGGCGATTGCACGCAAAGCGCGTACACGAAGAGAACTGGTAGTAACACTGGTTGGAACACATCACTGGTATGTATATATGTATGTATGCATGTATGCATGTATGTATTTTATTTATTTCTTTTTTATTTCTTTATTTCTTTATTTATTTTATATCCTCTCCCCTCCCCCCACTTCTCTAATAAGGTGACTCTTACAGATCATAAAAAGATAAATGGAAAAACAAAAATGTAAAACTATGCAAAACAAAACAAAAAACCCAGAACTTTTTCTTTCTGTTCTAAGAGACTGGCAAAATAATGAAGTTTGGTGTTTTCTTTTTTTTTTCTCTTTTAATTGATCCAAGAGAGATAAAGAATCAGGGGAATCTATCAAACTGGTGGTCTTGGTAAATTTAGGTTGGGAAGAAGACCAAGCCACGATTGCAGCCAAAGCAAAGGAAGTGGTTGAAATCCAGAAGGGGATTTCTTAATTTGGCTTCATCTTTAGCTGAGGAAATGGGAAATGAACATTTAAAAGTGCAGAAAAATCTCTTGTGGAAGACTGCATTCATTATTCAAAGATCACATTGGTTTAATAACAGTTTGAATTGGAAAGTTGCTATCACCAGATGAGAACTGCAAGCCAAAGGTGTGCTTATTTTCTTTGAATTAAATATATCACTCTCCAATTAAACTGGGTTAACATCAGATGAAGTCAAGTTCACCTCAGCTTTCCATGCAGTAATGGTTTGTCATCCAGGTTTAAGTATTTGTAATGCTTCAGAAAGAGGTTTGGGTTTTGTGAACCCCCCCCCCCAAAAAAGGGGGGGATGTACAACTAGGAGAAAGGTATAAAATAAATAAGAAATGCATGGGATTACTGAATTAGCATAGGACACAACCACCCTTCCACTCCCAGATTAGCCATCTTTTATCCTAATATTATTATACAGGTAGTCCTCAACTTATGATCACAATTGAGCCCACAATTTATGTTGCTAAGTGAGGCATTTGTTAAATGAGTTTGCCCCATTTTACGACCTTTCTTGCCAGAGTTGTTCAGTGAATCACTGCAGTCGTTGAGTTAATAACATGGTTGTTGAGTGAATTTGGTTTCCCCATTGACTTTGCTTGTTGGAAGGTTGCAAAATGTGATCACGTGACCCTGGGACACTGCAACCATCATAAACGTGAGTCATTTGTCAAATATCTGAATTTTGATCACATCGCCATGGGGAGGCCACAATGGTCATAAGTGTGAAAAATTGTCAGAAGTCACTTTTTTCAGTAACGGTGTAACTTTGAATGGTCACTATACAAACTGTTGTAAATCAAGAACTACCTGTACTTTGATTCTCCGTCTTTCCAGCCAGTGAACTAAAATAGGAACAATCTGTCGTTGGAACAGGATCCTTGGATTTAACAGTGACCTGTTGTGTCTGAAAGGCAGAAGATCTGCTATGAAAGCAGGTCTGTCGACAAATTGGCCAATATAGAAGCTATGCTAGCTAGAATGTTCATTTTACTTAAAAATGACCTCCCTTTCTTTTGTACATTCATAGTGATATAAATAGTAGGACAGAAGCATAACTGGCTTTAAGCCTGGTGTGGTATTTTCAGTAATCTTAAAATGGAAGGGAGTATGCAATTTTTAATATACTATTGGTCTTTAAATAATTATAAATGGATCAAGAAAAATATATATGCTCTAGTTATAATTTCTAATTTCATTAGACTGGCTCTGAAAGAAAAAAAAAGCAAACCAACTACAGATGTAATTGTTTTTTTTTTAAATCAGAGGAGAATTTTAATAAATTTTAGAGCAGGGAATGGAGATTTAACTCATTTCCTTTCCTTTATCTACACCTGGATTTTTGTTAACTTTTCATCTTTGTAGTCCCTTGCTGTGGTTCCTGAGAAAGCTGGGCCTTGAGAATTTGTGGCAAATGTTGTGCAGGGTACAGATTTCTGTGTGAAATTACAATTTAATCTATGACTCATTCTCAAAGGTTATATCCAAAACAATATACTGCTAATTTTATCTTCCAACAATACAAATTTGACATCCTTCAATTTTATATTGGAGATAGCTTAAATAGTATCATTATAAGCCCTGCAAAATCAGCACATCCTAACTGAATTTCCTCTTTTGAGATGTAGAAGAAATATCCAGCAATAATTGCTTAAATCTGTGGCTGCAAAATAAAAGTTTAAATGCTTCTAATTACTTTCATAAAATCAAATCTGCCAAAATCCATAATTACCTTCCAGTTCTAGCCATTAAATTACTAGTAATTGTCAGATGCAAAGAATCAGGACCACACATTAAGTTCCAGTTAACATTTATTGCTCAAATTTATACACAATAATCCAGTCAACTAACAGTCAGCACTAAATTGGTGCTAGTTAAGAGTTAATGGATTTCAGTGGTGTGTGTGTGTGTATGCGTGTGGTGGACTTGGATCACTTGTGGGTATGTAACAATTCCCGACTGAATCCTCTCTTGTAGGGTTGCCAGGTCTGCTTCCAAAAAATAGCGGACAAGCGGAGGGGGGGGAGGTGTTAAGTAGTAAAAAAAATTAAAAAATTTTTACAGTTAAATTATATATTTTCTTACAAACATTTTAACACGTATTAAAATAATCACTTCAAAACTTTACTTAAAATTCAAAACATCAAATATATTATAATAATATGTAAAATATTAAATTACATTTTAATTTCATCATAAAGCTTTTGAATAAAAAAAATGTCCACTATTTTGTGAAAAAAAATAGTGAACATAATGTGAAAAAAGCGGACTGTCCGCTCAAATAGTGGACACCTGGCAACACTACTCTCTTGGCTCCACACCCAGATTCTGCCTTTTCTTCTCCTACCGTAATTTTATTAATAATTGGCAATTGAAAACGTCAAAGTAGTTTAATTAAAATTGCTCAAATCCAGACAAATTCATATTTGTTCTTTTGGTAGGGGGTTGCCTTGAGTTAGTTTTTAATTCCTGGAAACTGGCTAGACAAATCCCTGCAGTTTTCTTTTCAGAAGTGATTTGCAATTGCCTATGTCTTCGGGCTGAGAGTGAGTGACTGCCCCAAGGTTATCCAGCTAGTTTTGTGCCTAAGAACTCATGGTCTCCCAGTTTCTAGCCTGGTACCTTAACCGCCACACCACTCTGGCTCCCATTTTCCCATTATTATTATTATTATTATTATTATTATTATTATTATTATTATTATTATTATTATTATTATAGAATTTACTAATTTTATGAGATTCTCTACTGTTGGTTTAATCCTCATTGTTTCATTCATTTAAATTCTTTTTCAAATATTCCCACTGCAATTGGCACCATTCTAGGGACACAATTCTCAGGAGCTATTTGTGGATTGAAATCCAATTGAATAGTGCATTAATATGCACTATTTGCTCTATTACATACAAGATTTTATGCTATGTGAACTAATAAAATTTAAATCAGCAGTGGTATAAGTCAGCTGAAAATTTTAACTTCAGAATCAAATTCTTGGAACTCTTTTAACTTTGTTAAGTTGTCCTTATGTTTACAAACCAGTACAGACTTCACTAAAAGTTGCAATAAGTAACTGCTTTAACATTTTAGCTTTTCAAAGATTCAGCCTGTAAAATATTATAATCATGAAAGAATCATGGTTCTGAATCTTTTTTATTGCTTACAATAGTTAATAAGCAAATAAATCATTTATTTTATTCTGAACACAGCATTCCAATAAAAAGTTCTTCCTTTAGTACATGTAAATCTTGAATTTGTAACTTTTGTTTTAATTACTCTGCACATCACTGGAAAGTAATAAGATATTCTACATTTTCTGCTTTATTTTTCATTATTTTAGTCAAGCCCTTTTGATCATAATACCACCATGTTTCAACAATTGTAATTTGTTTGATTATTCTTTTGGGTAGCGGAATCTGCAGAAAGTTAACTTTTACTGAGAACTTGTTCATTTTCCTGAATCTTGAACTTTAATTTTCGGTCTGTGTGTCAATTCTATTTGCATCAGCTTTGTTCTCATAATTTTTTTCATAAACTTATTTTTATCCTCTCTCATCTTATTCCATACACAATACAGATCATGATGAAAGATTAATAATAACTTTTTGAATACACGAGTCTGTGCTAAAAGTTTTAAATCAAATTTCAATCTATATTTGGTCTTTCACTTTGTTTTCTTGTTAAAAAGCCTACAGATCTCATACAGGATATTTTTCCTAGGTGCATAATTATTTTCAAATGTTTCATATAATACATGGATATTACTCTTATCAATTTCTTCATAAAATTGTAACTTCTTCATCAACATGCAAAATCTGAGCAGTCATTTTAAAAAATTTAGAAAGCATTTCCTTCAAATGTTGTGGCCACATTCTCTCAATATTCTTCCAACGTGTCTTTATGTATTTCTGACACCATAATGAGTTAAGAATAACATACTGGAATGTTAAAAAAAAAATGCATGCAGTACATAAAAAACCCCCAACTGTATAGATCTAAATCAGGAGTGATAGACTATGTATGCAACAGCCAATATATATTTTTATTCAACTATGATTTACGCATAAATAAATCATAGACACAAGTGATTAAGCAAATTCTACTAAATATCAACAGCACGAGAAGGGACGTTGTTCCTTCATCATGAAATGAAACTTGCTATGTGAATGCCAAGATAATGTTAAGAGAAGGCTTTATAGTTGACAACAAGCAACAAGCAAGCTGTCTGTTTATAGTTCCTTCATCTGACCTATCCTGAATCTAAATTTAAAAAAAATGCACCTTACACATATGATTGTTTTCATACTGGGAATAAACAATTTAGTAGAAAAGGCACTGGGATATGGAAAACTGGAAAACAGTGTTCTGAAAGCTAAATTTCTCTACCATGCAAACTTGCAAATTAAATCGATAGATGCTTCTGCTGAGATAGAAAGTCTCAGGCTCTTCTGTCAACTGCCAAGTGATTAATCACCAAGGAAGAAACAGTCAAATCAGAATTGGGGGGAAAAGGATCAGAGTGAAAGCCAAACAGATGTGCATGGAATTTTCAAAAAATATCAAAGAGACCCCAGAAGCACCTGCGTATCATATTTCATCCTCTTCTTTTCCTTTGCTTTTTTAAAAAAATCAATATTTGCTTTTTCTGTGGGTGCTATTGTTGCATTTATGCATCGTGCTGGACCAGATCAGTTGAATACAACTGGCTATCTTAAGTTTTTCTATGTTTTTATCTCTTGAACTTCCAAAAACAAACCAAAACCAGACTGTTTTTTAATTTTAAATACTGTAAATTGTAGTTTACTGTAGCTCCAGCCATGATCTTGGCTTCCTGCAATATCTCTACAGATAATGAAGCTCTGGACAACTGCCAGTCCTAAAGGACTTCATCACCCAAAGCTAATGACATTTCTGGATGTCAACTGACTATTGATCCAGATTCAAGATTCTGTACTTCAAATATATATGACTCCAAACAACTTGAGGTCAAGATATCTGGCAGACTACCTTCATTGTTATTGGCCAAGTTGATTGTTAATATCTTCTGTTGCGGTTTTCCTGCATATACTGAAAGCTAAGATTTGAAATAGAGTACAGGTACTCTTCAACTTATGACTACAATTGAGCTCAAAATTTCTGTTGTTAAGTGAGACAGTTGTTAAATGAATTTTGCCCCATTTTGTGACTTTTCTTGCCAAGTGAATTGCTGCAGTTGTTAAGTAAGTAACATGGTTGTTAAGTGAATCTGACTTCCTCATTGACTTTGCTTGTCGGAAGATCGCAAAAATTGATCACATGACCCAGAAACACTGCAAATGTCATAAATATAAAGTAGTTGCCAAGCATCCAAATTTTGATCTGCATGGGGATGCTGCAATGGTTGTAAGTGTGAAAAATGGTCATAAGTCACTTTTTTTCAGTGCCATTGTAACTTTGAATGGTCACTAAGCAAATGGTTATAAGTTGAGGACTACCTACATCAAACCCTCAGTTTCAGAGATCATTAAATCATTCCTGAATGCTCATTCAACCTTGCAGTACATCATTTGCATCATTTACATAATTTGTATAATTCAAATAATATCATTTGTATTATTGTGTCATGACAAATGCCATGAGTTGATGCAAATGGTGAAAACTGATGGAGATAACAAATAGTCTGGATTACTTTGGAAAACATACATTAAATGCTGGCAGTATATGAATAAATATGTCTATTATATCAAAATCTATTAAACGGAGAGCCAGTAAACCAAGAGCTTATTGGAGTGAAACTTTACACAAATATGTGACATACATAAATGTATCCATTTATTAAGAATTCTGTTCTGGAGTTTTTCAAGGCTTGGGTTTCTCTTCGTAATTCAACTTATCTGTGAGGAACTGACTCTTATGACATTTTCCCTAGTAGTTCTTAGAGCTGTGATGGCAAACCTATGGCATGTATGCCACAGGTGGCATGCAGAGCCATATCTGCAGGCACACAAGTTGTTGCCCTAGCTTAGCTCCAGCGTGCATGCACATGCCGGCCAGCTGATTTTTGGCTGGCCCTGCCCACGCCACCCCTCCCTTCCCATGAGTCTCTACATGGCCCATTTTGGATGCCAAGTAAGTACAGGGCTCACATGGAGGCTTTGGGAGGGCATTTTCGCCTTCAGAGGGCTTCTGGGGGGATGGGGGAGACCATTTTCGTCTTCCCCAGACTCCAAGAAAACCTCTGGAGCTTGGGGAGGACGGAAAATGGGCCTACCGGGCCTCCAGAGGCTTTAGGGAGGCCTGCTAGGCCAAAACAGGGTGCGGGGGGGTCATGTGTGCATGTGCGCGGGGGAGCGCATGCACAGGAAGGGTGGGGCATGGGGGCATTGAATTATGGGTGTGGGCACGTGTGCACGACCCCCTGTGCTGCCCCCGCTTTTGGCACGTGATGGCAAAAAGGTTAGCCATCACTGTCTTAAGAGGATTTTGTCAAAGCTTATTTGTGAAAACCAATATAGGATGATCCCAGAGTTAGGAACAGGAGCAGGATAGCCTGAATTAAAAAATAACTTAGAAAAAAGGGCACACACATGTGCGCACGCACACAGACAGACAGACAGACACATACACACACATAAACAGACAAAATTCAGGACTGAAGAATAACAAGATACAGTGACAGTCCAAAACCTTCTCCTAGGAAGGAAGATTAAAAGTTATGTGATGGGTATTTAGAGTAGCTATCCAAGATATGGTGTCTTCAAGAGGGTTTCATCACTTTCTCCTTCAAGGAAGAAAGCACAGCACCCTCCTTAAGAAAGAAATGGAAACAGAAAAGAAAGTGTCCCATCCACTTATTTAACCTTTACAAATTGAAAAGAATCCCAGGTAGTCTTGTAATATATTATTTATCTCTTGTGAGGCCTCTACCAATACTTGCAATTGCTGGAAGAGATTTTTGTGTATGCTTAAGCAGGATGTAAGATCCAGTTGGGTGGAGTGATTAAAGACACTGGGCCACAAACTGTAAGACCATGAATTCTAAGCCTGCCTAAGGCATGAAACTAGTTGGATGATTTGGGTCAGTTATTATCTGTCAGCTCTAGGAAGAAGGAATTGGCAAGCCACTACCAACAGTATTTCTAAGAAAATTGCTGTGACTCAGTCATACATTTGGGACTGGCCCATGCATTAGAAGTCAAGGCTGGCTCAAAGGTTCCAACCCTAAAGTGTGTTGCTTTAGAGACCCATGTTGCAAAGCACCTTGTTGTGTTGAATCCAGATTGTCTCATATATGCCTAATAAGAAAGAAAGAAAAAGAAAGACCTGGAGCAAAAGTGAATATTTGCCAATTCAGCTACATTTTTAAATTTTCACTTTAAAAAATTGTTTCAGCAACGTTGAGAGAAAAGCGTATAAAAGGTGAAAGGGACCGGTGAAATAACAACTGTATTTTAAATGCATTTGAGAGGTGGCTGTGATTAACTTAGGTCAGTTTATGTGAAAAAAAAAAATGAAGAAACAAAACATTTTGGTGCTGAGAACTTACAACTGAGAAACTGCTGCATGGTAATATGAGGTGTTTAAAAATGAGAGAACAGACTAGTGAAATAAAAGCAGACTATTTCAGGGAGTTATTGCTTACGAAGAATGGCTGTGGGTTTTGGAGATTGATTGTGTGTTCCAGATGCTAGTAAACATGCTTCTAGAGGAAGCTGTTAAATGGGAGCCAAATGGTGTGAAAAAATGAGGGTGTTATGCTACAGGAACTCTTGAAAAGAGAGACAGAACAATCAGTCTCTATGGGCAGATGGCAGCAGCAGCAAGTGCCATAGGAGAATCTAGTTTTTGCCTCACTGCTCATATTTCCAAGGCAAAAGTAGTAATAGAATGATGCCCAGGAGAGTTAATATATATTCTATTTGTGTGACACACATACACACACACTCTCTCTCTCCCCTCTCTCCCTCCCTCCCTCTCTCTCTCTCTCTCACACACACACACACACGCAGGGAGAGAGGGATAGAAATGAACAGAGAAAGTTTAATTTGAATGTGGTTGTCACTTGCTTTGCATTGGAAAGTCGGCGAGAGCTGAGCATACAGTTTACAGGAAAGAGGGAGGGGGAAGGGAAGAGAGATCCAGAAAGCAAGAAATGTATAAATTGGAAGATAAGTCATAAAATAGACAGAAAAGTTATAGAAAAGAAAAGAAATTGAAAAGAAAAAGAAACACCTTTTAAAATAACTTATAGAATAAGGACCCATTGTTCAGTTGATCTGAATGTTGAAAAGTGTGTGCTTAAAAGTTAAATGTAAAGCAGAATAGAGTGTGTAACAGTAAACATACGCCAATGATTTATAATAGAGCTGAAATATAAACGGGAAGTAGAGTAAATTAAAAATTCAATTTGAGTAATGCTAGTCTGGCAAAAGAGGATTTGCCATTTCTTTTGTAATTTAAAAAGAAAGGGATCATTCCCAGACATTTGAGTCATTGTGGTGAAGTCCTCTTTCCACTGGTATTTATTTTAATCTCAGGCAGAGAGACTATATAGATTATAAACTGCTGTACTTCAGATAAGTGTGTGCGGTTCATAAATAACAGTCTTTAAGCTCTTGGAGTACCAGCCAGGTTTTTAGGCTTAAATATGTTACTTACAACATATCCTATACACATATAAAAGTTGGCAATATAATTGCTAGAACACCACCGTATTACATTTACAATTCATACAGTATTTGATAGGTTGGGGTATGCTGTATTATATTGATCAAACAGCCATTAGACTCTGTTATTTTAAAATGGCACAGGCAAGTATGATCAAAACTGAATTAGCAAAATCATGCAAAATATGACCTTTATGTAAGGCAGTGCTGGCGAAACTTGGGTAAAAGTCATTTTTCTTTGGGTATCCATTAACCCATCAAAACAGGAACATTTAAATTGACTTATTGAATGATTGAGCATATATTAAAATTTATTCAAAAATTTCCCCTAGTATTCTTAATAAAATGAAATTCAATAAAATAATGAAAGGTAACATATTGAAATGACATAAAGATCATTCAGTGATACTGCTTTTATAATAGTGATAGCCTTTGAGTCAGGGGTGAAATCAAGCAGGTTCTGACAGGTTCTGGGAAACCAGTAGCAGAAATTTTGAGTACTTCGGAGAACCGGCAAATGCCACCTCTGGCTGGCCTCAGAGTGGAGTGGGAATGGAGATTTTGCAGTATCCTTCTCCTGCCATGCCCACCAAGCCACGCCCACAGAACCAGTAATAAAAAAAATTGGATTTCACCACTGCTTTGAGTTATGACTTTTGGTTCAATGAAATTAATATGGTGCTGCAGGGAGGTACTTATGACCGGTCCTTAAAATTTGATAAGCCTTTCTGATAAACAGTTTTGGGGAAGAAAAAAAATGGGAAGCAATAATGTAAAGCAGTGGTTTCTTGTATAGAATAGAATGGAAGAAGAAAAGTAAAGGACAAAAGAAAATTCAGCCAGCTTTGAGAGTTAAGTAAGCTGTTTCCTCATCACATGGCTACTTAGAGGATTACAACTATTCCAGTGATAGCAGATATACTGTATAAAATTTAGCATGAATCTTGTCTCCCAAGTTCTTTCAGGTCTTTCAAAACCAGTAATATGAGGTGCTGGAATTCTATAAGATCCAAAGTTAACTACCAGCAGAGTAATTTACTACCAGACTATTTTAATGAATACTTTGGTTCTGGAGAACAGTACCTTGACTGGGTGATCTATCTTTCCCCTTGAGAATTACTGGTACTTTGAAGTTATCAGAATATTTTCCAGTGAGGCACAATGATTCTATAATGATGAGGAAAATTGATGCATTTTGTAATTGACAATCTACCCAGCTGCCTCGTTTTGTGTGTACACCAATCAAAACATTTTCACAGCTGCATCATAAATTGTTCATTATTGTGTGAGCTGGCATCCTTTATTCAGCCCCAGACAGTGTAGCGGTACTTTCAACCAAAATAATGTTACTACTTTAGTAGACTCAAGCGCCTGCTGGTTGTCTGGATGCTTTAAAATACAGAGGCATTCAATAATGTATGCAAGCATAGTGCATGATTAAAATGAAATAGGAGATAACATTTTGTTTTTAGCTCTATAATTAGCATTTGCACTGCAGCATAAAGTAGGATTTTTTTTTTTTGCACTATAAGACACTGATGCTTTGTAGAGTTAGGGAAGCTTTACCTTGATTTATATAGTGTCTGACTTTGCACAAACCATAACACATTATTAAAAGGAAATAAATAATTCATATTCTTTCACTACTGGATGGATTTGGATTTTAAGTATATGTCTTTTGAACTTCTAGCTCATTTACTTAATTGCTCCTATATGTAGTATTTATATATTATGCTGCATGCCTTTATCAGCAGGCTTCTGAATAAAAGGGATCTTGCAGACTGAATTTGCTGCAATGTAAAAGTACAAGGATAAACAACATGTTCAATGCCCAGATACATTACATGTAAGGTTTCAGCTATATGCTAGATTTTTTTCAACTTAATATTTGTAGGCTATGTTAACAGCGTAAACTATTCTTCAAGTAAGTATGTTTGTTGTGTTTTGAAAGTTGGTGGCCAATAGGTTAAAATTATCAAGAGGTTATGGTTCAGAAGATGATTGTTAAGAACTGTGATTCTTTCTAAATCTTACCTAACTTTGATTGCTAATATTTCCTTGCTATATGTGAGCATATGGGGATTCTGATTGAGAAGCAAATTCCAAGTTCTGCTTGGAACAGGATAATGTTTTTCTTTTGGTTTGGGGAGAATTTGGAGGATTGTCAATGTATTACCTTCATTGAAGCCTGTTTCCAAGAGCTCAAGCTGGCACACCTAATAGTATGAGATATGATAGTGCAAATTCTTTCAACATGCAGTTGCCCTTAGAAATAAGCACCCTTGTGACTTCAGAGGCTAATGAATTTCTGAGGTAGAGGAAAGAACCTACGTCTCAAGACTCACATTAATGTTATGTGTTTGCAGCCAGTATTGTTGGTGCAGATGGGGCCAACAGAAATGTGATTCCTGATAAAAGGCAGACTATAACGCATATAAATGGAAAATGTTTTAGAAAGTCCCTGATATAGAAATCTTTAAATTGAATTCTATGAGGGAGGGAGAAGAGAGTTCAGAATATGGTACTGGGTCTGATTGGTAGGGATATGCAAGGCAGGAAAGCACTCAGTACTAAATGATAAATTCAAAAAGGGATAAGGAAGTTACATGACCAAAGGATTCCAGAGTCCTGTACAATAAACAAACAGGTTATAGAGAACAACAGGAAGAACTAGAAGTCTTAATGTAGAAAGGCCAGTATTGTTTAGTAGGCATTACTGAAACAGGTGGAATGAAGATTATGAATGGAATACATAATCTTGAGAAATGAATAAGGATCGAAGAATATAGTTTGTACAAAAGGAATGTAATAGTCAGAAGAGGAAGAGCAGGACATTATATATAAAGGGAGTGCGCAAATATGTTCAGGTTCAAGAATTTGAGCATGAGCGTCAAGTACAAAGAAAGAAAAACATTTTTAACACCAGATGTCAAAATTTTGATTTGGATTCCAGAATTTTTAGAGATGACAGACTTAATAATAATCGGTCTATCATCATTTGCCCAGATTTGTTTGAAAACTATCTTGGCGAACAGTGCAAAATCTCTAAGCAATTTCTTAGTGTTCTTGCTGATTGGTTCATTTCCCAGAAAACTGAAGAAAAGTTAAGAGGATTGGTCCTTCTATATTTGATCCTACTAACAGGAAATACCTGGTAGAAGAAGTAAATGCAGCAGAACTTTGGAGGAACTTTGAGTTTTCACAAAAGGGACATTTGAGCACAATCATGCATACATACTTGACCACAGGATATCCAATTTCAATATAGAGAATACTAGGCAAAATTATGGAATAGATGATTAAGATGTCAATTTGTGACTATGTTTAGAAGAATGGATTGCTTGATGGGAATCAGCATAGATTTATAAGGAACAGGTCAGGCCAAACCAACCTGCTTTCCATTCCTGACAGTGCAACCAATTTAACTTGGCCATGAGAATGTGATGAACATAGTGTATCTTCCTTCCAGAAAAGCTTTTGACAAAGTCTTCCATGAAATTGTTTTTTTTTTTTTTTTTTAAAAAATGAGAGTATGTGGGCTGGACCATGCTACCATCTGATGAATACAGAGCTGGTTGAAAAATATCCCCAATTAGCCTTCAATAGCTCCATGTCAAGCTGGAGTGAAATGTCAAGTGGCATATTGCAAGGCTCCATTAGGTCCTGTGCTCTTCAACTTATTTATAAAGTACTTGGATGAAGATGCAGAAAATACAATTATAAAACTTGCAGATGACTCAAAAATAATGGAGACAGCAAACGTATTAGAAATTACCATCTCTTACTTTCAATCTTTCTTGAGGTATATAAGAGCCAGATGCAACAACTAATATATGTTCTATCACGAGTTTTTATATAGCATTAGTGTAGACTTACCACTCTGAGAATGTCTTGCTAGGCTGATTCAGAAATCAACTCTGTATCTTTATAACTTTAAGCAAATCAGTGTGGATGAGTAGCTTCTAAACTTCCAATCCTTTTTTTTTAATGGCAATAAGTAACAAAGACATCATTATCTCTTCTTTAATACCATTCTCCATTTTCAAATACTTTCAAAATAATAGAGAATATTAACTAAAATGAGGTCCCATGGTAGAGGGACCCAGGTTCAGGCCAGGCTTAAAAGAAGCATACAGTAGTTACATTACTGTCCTAATATATATTTACTGGAGAAAGCTGTATTGCTGGGAAAGATAGAAAAAAAGAGAAGAAGAGGATGACCAGCAGGAAGGTGAATGGACTCAGTAACAGTGGCAATTAGAACATAGTTGAAAGGACTGAAGGACTAGATTGGGAAAGATCACCATGGAGAAAATCTATCCATGTGATCACCAGGAACACCAATTTGATGGCACATAATACATAGACAGAAAAGAGAATAGGTTGTTTGCATCTGTTTCACTGTGAACATCTGTAAGTATCTGCCCTGGTAGCGCAGCAGACTAAAGCACTGTTATTAACATCAGCTGCCTGCAATTATTGCAAGTTCAAATCTCACCAGGCTCAAGGTTGACTCAGCCTTCCATCCTTTCTAAGGTAGGTAAAATGAGGACCCAGATTGTGAGAGCAATAAGCTGACTTTGTATAAAATATATAAAGAGTATGAAGGCTATTGCTTAACGCATTGTAAGCCACCCTGAGTCTCCGGAGAAGGGCGGCATATAAATCAAATTAAAAAAAAAAAGTAGTAGTAATAATATCTGTGCTTAAACTATATTCAAAATACTACAGGCTATACTGGTTCTCTTAATTTCAAAAGATAGTAATAGGCTAAAGCTAAACAGGAAAAAGTACAGGAAAATGGATGATAAATTACAAAGTCACAGACATCTTCTCTACAGGTAAAGGCTAAGCTTTGCAAACATTTTAGCTGACTAAACAAAGATCTTTAAGACATGCCAGAGAGTTGCAAAATTAGCAATAATGTGAGAAACTAGAGGAGTTTTCCCTCTCCCCTATAATAATATTACTACTTCTTATGGTTACCCAATATAATCAATTCACACCATTTATAATTAATTTATGGGATTAATTTAGTAAATAAGAAACTAAAAATAATATTTTAAAATGTGTCATTCTGTCTTGAGAGCAGCAGCTAAGGTGGTAGTAGTAACAGTATTTCTTCCATCTGTCTTTCTCCTACAACCCTTATTGGGCCTGCCGTTGGAATATGGAGATATTAAGGAAGGAAGGAGGATTTCATCTAGAACAAAGGCTGCAGTACAATCATCTGTCACTTCTCTATTGCCCAAATAAGCTGTTCTCTCTTCTCTTCTCTCAAATCAGAGCCAGGAAGGGTACAACTACTGCCACCTCATGAAAGGGACTAGTAAAGTTTCTCTCTAGAGATAATGAAGATGCCAAGTCTGCAGCTGCCAAGTTGTTCCCTTAAGAACTAAAAGCAATTGGAGAGACAGGCAGCTTTAATTGAAACAGGATCTGTTGTTGCAAGCATGCATGATTTTAAACAGACTCCGACAGATTGATCTTTTACAGCTTCCCAGGCCTCTTTCCAACTTAAATGATGTCTCTCTGTGTGTATATACTTGTCTTTCTTCATGCTTTGTGTCTTTCTTCACTCCCTTTCATGTTAATCTCCTTCTTTTAGCTAAATTGTAAACTGAGTGGGATGGAGTTCTCTCTCTCTCTTTCACATACATACACAGAGAAACAGAAAGAGAGAGACAGACAGAGAGACACATAGAGACTCACAGAGAGAAGTAATAATCCTGTTAGAAAGACCTATATTGGCCAGAATTGTTTGTGACAACAGGCTCTCAACCCAATACAGGTAGCCCTTGATTTACAACCACAACTTTGAGCCCAAATTTTTTGTTGCTAAGTGAGACAGTTGAATTTTGCCCCATTTCTGCAGTGAATTGCTGCAGTTGTTAAGTTAGTGACACAAATGTTAAGTGACTTTCTCATTGACTTTGCTTATCAGTTGGTTGCAAAAGGTGATCAGGTGATCCTGGGACACTGCAACCATCATAAATAACATGCCAGTTGCCAAGAGTCTGAATTTTGATCACCCGACCAAGGAGCTGTTACGATGGTCATGTGTGAAAAATGTCTTAAGTCACTTTTTTCCAGCACTGTTGCAATGTTGAACGGTCACTAAATAAACAATCGTAAGTTGAGAACTACCTGTATTTTTGGAACCATAAGATAAGGTGTGGACAGTATACTGCTGCTTCTCACAAGGGTATGTGTGCTGCTGAACATCGTTTTTGCTTCTGATCATGATAGAAATTCATAGCCATAGTAACTAGTGTGTGAGGAAAGTTTCTATTCCATGAATGTCTCTAACTACCGGTACTTTTAAAGACATCACAATTGGTAGCTGTCACTACACCTTATGGAAATGACTTTCATACTTTAAAGAGAGTGAAATATTTTCCTTTGCTAGTGCTAAAGCTTTCAGGATTGGTAATTCCAACATCTAATAGAAAGAAAAGTAACTTGAAAGCTCATTTTCTCCCTACTATGTCCAATTTTATAAACAATATGTTTTATAAACTTTTTTTTTTTTTGGTAAACTAAAAAGTGCCAGATTTTGCAACCCTGAGGAAGTCACTGAGGACTTCCCTGGTGATAACTGTGTTCCCTTTCCTGCAGTTCCTCCAGCTTTATAATATTCTTGTTGAATACCACACCCAGAAGTACTATATATGCAGAATTCCAAGTGTGGTCATGCCACTGATTTATATAAAAATGTTACAACATTGGCAGACTAAGTTTTGATCCTTTGTAGTCCCTGAAATGAATGAGTCATTTTCACTTCTTAAAAAATGTGCACATGTCTTAAGTTAGGATTACTTTTTTATTTCAACCTGCATTGGTTCAGGAATACAGGTAGTCCTTGACTTATGACCACAATCGAGTCAACAATTTCTGGGGTTAAGTGACACATTTGTTAAGTGAGTTTTGCCCCATTTTACGACTTTTCTTGCCACAGTTGTTAAGTGAATCACAGCCGTTGATAAGTTAGTAACCTGGTTGTTAAGTGAATCTGGTTTCCCCATTGACTTTGCTTGTCGGAAGGTCACAAAAAGGGATCGCATGACCATGGGACACAGTAATGGTCATAAATATGAACCAGTTGCCAAGCGTCTGAATTTTGATCTTCTGATTATGGGAATGCTGCAAAGGTCGTAACTGAAAAACGGTCATAGGTTTTTTCAGTGCTGTTGTAACTTTGGGGTCACTAAATGAACTGTTGTAAGTTGAGGACTACCTGTATTTGTAATCTTTTCACTGTTACAATTCTGAACAGTCAGATCATATTACTGTTTATAGTACACCTAATACAGGTTACTTACAAATAGGCTAAACATGAATTCTGTAAATTCTTTGGGAACTCTTTTTCTTATATCCATCTGTTGTAATGCATACTAATTTAGTCCTAATCTCTATTCTTGCATTTTATGAAGTTATATAGGGCTTCACCCTCTTGTATGTGACTTGAATTACAGGATTATCCTTGTCTCCACATTCCATCAGAGAACCATATTTTTCCCCTCTAAAATTTCACAATATGACTTTTTCATGTTAGCAATCTCAAAAAGATTGCTAAGAATCAAAAGTGATTCTTAACGAGATTTTGGTTGGGATTTTCTTTTTGTGGGGAGGTGTCCCAGACTATTATAAAAGGTTTATAATATGTAATATAAAGTTTTCCAACCTGTATTATGAGGTTCTTTGGTGAGGGACTTAACTCTGTTTGTGATCTTTTCTGTTAGACAGGGACTTTCCCCAGCTTTGCTGGAAAATGCAATGGATGAAACAATAGTCTTAAGCATACAAATTATGAACATTGTTTCTTTTCAGAGATTCATTGGATGTCCCTAAAAATACTGAATAAAACATTACTAATTATTCAGAAATGTTCTATTCCTTTTCTATTTGTGGGCTGCAGCAGAATGAATCGTAATTGGTTTTATTCAACCATTTATTCGGTTTAATGCAATAAACCTTGGATTTGAAGGTCCTAGGTATTTTTAATTTAAGTGTCCAATTTACCTATTTCATTTATTCTCACAGGTTCCGTGAGCAGCATACAAAATCAAGGCTCTGTCTTGGGTATGTCCTTGTGTATGAATGGAGGATCTATTTCATGAATTTATTTCCTTAAATAGGAAAATGAATATTTCTCTTTGCAAGGACAAATATCAAACATGGCATTAAAAGCTGATCTTCAAGTATAACGTTTGAGATGTCAGTAAAGATGGCTAGTAGATTTCGATGGGGACGTAACTATACCCACTTTTACATGTTTAAGGGAGTATTTTAGGTTGTGTTTTACGTGACAGTTGAGTGCAAGACTGGAAAAGATCTTTTAAGAGTCAGTACTATGAGACAGGTGGATCTATACATTGTACTAACCAAACAAACTAAAAAAAAAAAGTTGTGAAGATTTGATGCTGACAAGGTAGCAGGGTGTGTTTAGTCAATCTGGCATCTATTGAAATAAAAGTACTACAAAGAAACTGTCTTTGTAGGACTACAAATTACTACAAAGTACTACAAAGTACTACAAAGTATTGCAAAGAAAGTCTCAAGGTTCTCCCAGCTCTAACAATCTTGAAAGATCTATGGTGATAGTTTATGTATTGCTGGGTTAACCACACAAATGAATTGCTGCATCTTTCTTGGCGTTCAGAACTGTGCCTTTAAAAAAAAAGGAAAACCGAGACTCTCTGTGGGCATCTCTCTTTATAAAGTTTTACAGCTAGTTGAAATGACATTTCAGGGCTTTCCCATTAGGGTTGCCAGGTCTGCTTCCAAAAGAGCCTTGATAGTACAGGGGTTTAGTGCACCCTGTAATTAACACAGCTGCCTGCAATTTCTGCCGGTTCGAATCTCTCCAAGGCTCAAGGTTGACTCAGCCTTCCATCCTTTCTAAGGTAGGTGAAATGAGGACCCAGTTTGTGGGGGCAATAAGCTGACTTTGTATAAAAACATACAAAAGAATGAAGGCTATTGCTTAACGCATTGTTAGCCGCCCTGAGTCTCCGGAGAAGGGCGGCATATAAATCAAATTAAAAAAAAAAATAGCGGACAAGCGGGGGGTGGGGGTGGGGGTTAAGTAGTAAAAAAAAAATTTTTTTTACAATTAAATTATATATTTTCTTACAAACATTTTAACACGCCATTTTAGGTCAGTCGACACAAGCTACAATACATTTTAAAAATGTGAACTGTACATAATTTTATAATATATTTTAATTTTAATCTCATTAATTTTTTTGGAGAATCGAGTTCAATGGATATTCGATCTTTGTCTCATTCTAACTTATGAAAAAAAAGACAAAACGCGGTTCTCCTATCCTTATTCTCTTAGACTGTACAGCTTTAGATTACGTACCATTTCATCATAAAGCTTTTGAATAAAAAAAATGTCCACTATTTTGTGAAAAAATATAGTGAACATAATGTGAAAAAAGTGGACTGTCCGCTCAAATAGTGGACACCTGGCAACCCTTTAATTCCCATTGTAAGCACCTTTCTCCCTTAGCCTCTCCTTTAGCAATTATGCTTTTGCAATGCTTCCATTGGAACTTAGATCTAGAAAAAAATAAACACAGGACAGGAAGGCACTCAAAACCAGCAATACACTATACCCTCAATTTCTTTTCTTTTCTTAGCGCTTCAACAATTTTAAAAAAATAATGTTTAAATTAAAAAAAGCAGGATACCTGGCATTCTGCAGAATGCAATGTTAACTTCAAACCTTACCTTTATTTGCCTTCGAGAGTGTCCACCTAAAAAGCGTTTGCTTTGCTGTAACAGCCCCTGCAAACTTCAAGCAGCTTTTCTCATTCTGGGTAGAATTTTACCAACCCAGGAGGAAGATCAAAAATAAGGACATAATATAATGTGCAAACCCTCTCTTTGCATATTCCTTTGTTTCTTCCTTGCTCTCTCTGGTATGCATTTGTCCTAAGAGACGAATATACAACTTCTATCAACTTAATAGACATACTCATGGAATGACCAAAGCTGCGTTCTAAGCTTGGACCTAATTTTCTGGGCTTGGGTTCAGAGGTGGGCTTCAAAAATTTTAGCAAGGGGTTCTCTTCCCGGTTGCTGGGTGGGCGTGGCCATGGTGGGCACAACCTAATCGGCCTCCTGCACCACAGCGGTGTGTGTGTGTTTTTGCCCTCCCTGGGCTCCAGCGGCTTCCCTTGAGCCTCCAAGAGGGCGAAAACGAGCTCCCCAGGCTCCAGAGGCCCTCTGGAGGCCTTCCCAAACTTCTGGTATGCCTGTTTTTGACACTCCCTGAGCCTCCGTGCAAGCCCTGCACGTACCTGCATCCAAAACAGGCTGCGTGGGGACTCCTAGGAGAGGCAGGGTGGGCGGGGCGGGGCCAGCCAGGAGTGAGATTTGGGGGTTCTCTGAACTGTACAGAATCTTTGCTATAGGGTTCTCCTGAACCCCTGGGAACCCCCAGCAGCCCACCCCTGGTTGGGTTTCTAAAGAGTCAAATGAATGTCAAACTTCTTCTGCCTTGTGGTCCACAGTTTCACATGCTGTCCACTCCTGCCAGATTTTTCTCCTGGTTATTTCTACTATAACTGTTATGACTGTTGGCGTGATTAAAAAGGAGGAGACAGAGAAGGACACTTGACACTACTGCTGTGGTCTTCAATGCAGGCACTTAACAAGGAAAGGTGAATGGCTGCAGCAGCAGGATCTTGGCGATAGTGGAGGCATTAACAGAGGAAACCACTCCTGGTTTTCTTCTATTCCCCCTGTATACATTGGGATTTCCTGGGATGAGTTTTTGGATGGGATGTTCCTGCCAAAACTGAACAGCTAGTCATATAAGGGCAATTGGCAAGTTTTCAGAATTAAAAAAAAATGAAAGTCTAGTAACCTTCTAGCTATCTTGTCTGATTTTAAAAGCAAATCAAAGTGGATGTTACCTGATTCGCACATGTCCACCTGAGATAAGGTTCATTCAATTCAGTTTATATTGTATCTACAAGTCTATATGCTGTTAAAGCAACTTCATACTTCACATAATCCAAAGTTAAGGATTCTATTATTTCTCTTTCTTCAAACCTGATAATAGTAGGAGTAGGAAAATTGTGTGAAAAGGCTAACTTCTTAAATCTTCCCCAGATTTAATACAGCATTTAAGAAAAGAGGTGGAATAAGTACACTCAGAGAATTTTTGTCTAGCCATAAAAATGATGAGAAAGAAAAATCATTAGATGCACTGAGGATTTATTAATGAGATAGTTTCCAAATTTCCCATTTAGTTGATTAGATTGTCTTTCACTTGATTTGCTTCTCATCAACATCCTTTTCCAGGGTCTCTTTTCTTTGATTAGCTGCGTTGCATACTGTTTATACAATTCCTTTACATATAAGACATCTGGTTAGCCTTCAGTTTAAGCCTAAAATGGATATTATGTCCTGCCCTACAGTGATGGTGTCCATTTGTACAAATTAAGCTAAAGCATCCTTTCCCCTTACAGTTAGTTCTCAACTTCCGACCCATTGTTTAACCCATTCAAAGTTACTATGGCCTGAGAAAGGATCCTTTACAACATGGGTGTCAAACTCTATCGTGTCACCTGATGTATCGTGACTTATTGCAATGTTTTTTGCCTTTGTGGAGTCGGGTGGGCGTGACCTATGTGTGATGCATCCAGCCCATGGTATGTGCATGATGCATCCAGTTTGACAGGCCTGTATGTAAAATACTTCCATCCATCCATCCTAAAATGTTGCACTGCACTGATCTTTCTCTCTCTCTTGCTCATGACTGCATTTCAGGTGCTGGGCAACTGCTTTGAATTTATGATGGGTTGCAGAGTGTTGTTGTTTCATGACATAATATGGGATGATTGGTTTCCAGCAATGAACACCCATTTTGGACAGTGGATTGGCTTAATGACCATGTGATTTGGTTAACAGCCACTATAAAAACAGTTGAAATATAGGTTCGTATTGTGTGGTGGCCTCAATTTATTACTGCAGCACATCTCACTTACAACTCAATTCCAGTTTTGGTTGTGGTTGTAAATCCAGGCCTATCTATACCCGTGATGGCAAATCTCTGGTATGTGTGCCAGAGGTGGCACACAGAGCCCTCTCTGTGGGCATGAGAGCTGTTGCTCCAGCTCAGCTCTGCTGCGTATGCACACATGCCTCCCACTAGCCAGTTGGTCTTTGGGTCTCTGACACGCATGCATGGGGGCCAGGGTACATGCATGGGGGTGTGTCTGCATGCAGGGGGATGTGCGCATGTGGGCAGGGGCACACTCACATTGCATTTTGGGGTGTGTGCACATGCATGTACGCATTCAGAGTGCTTTGGGCACTCTGTCCGGAAAAGGTTAGCCACCACTGATTTATACTGATGTTCTTTCTGCTGCAGATTAGTTTATATTTTTCCCTGACTTAATTTAGCACATTGATGTCCTACAGTAAGGAGGCTGGGATATACATGTGTAATAATAAAATGATGAAACAAATGAGGGATGGAGAGGCAAATCCATGTATTTTGGGGCAGTCTCTGCCTTTGATTTAGGAAGCGACATCCTGCCTTCCTCCTTTTTTCCTTTCCCGTTCCCTGTGGGCACTCTTTTCCAGTCAACGAATGCTCAGTGTGTCTACGGTAACAGATGCAGTGCAGTTAAGATTAGCAACTATAAATAACATATTGATATTTAAAAGAAAAAAAAAACCCTAAGGAAAGTATATCCCTTTCAGAAACAACAATATAAAAAATGGCATTCCTTTCTCCCAGATTGAAAAATCACTTCAGAAGCAAGTGTGGTGGGAAAATAGATGTATTGTTCTGCCAGTAGACATACACTAGAGATGGAATTGTCTTGCATTTTTGACCCATATTGAATAGCACGAAACTATACAAAAAGTAAGAAGAGGGCAAATATTCCATCTTCCAGCCTCACAAAGGTTGGATTGGCAAGCCAAATGAGCAAGAAAAAGCTGCTATTCAAATTTGCTCTTCTTTTTGCATTGAGCAAAAAAGTAATCTGCAGACTGAGATTTTATGTTGTTTGCTCTTCCTAAAAGTCTCCTATAATTTAGCTTTCTGATTAGTCATTCCCAGCTATCCTTTTATGATATAAGATTAACAGACCTTGAAACCATGTACTAAAATACACAATTTGATTTCGTTGCGGCCATGAAAGTGACTTATCCCACATTCATTCAATTGTATTCCAGATGCTGCAGAGTTTTTACATTTTCTGTTTAACATTCCGTAACATTTACCATGGTCATTAAGTCAAATATATAATACTAAATTAAACAGAGATCACCTTGCTTTTTTCTTCTGGTTTCCAGCTGCCAACCCTCACCTGTCGAACTGCTTACAAATCCTGCTCCAGGAAGGAAACTTCCTATCCAACAATGTTCAGTTCAGCTCTACTCCTATAAAACAAAAGGCTTCCATCTTTTCTTATTAACCAGGGTGTCAAATACACATTGTACTTTCACAAATTCATTAAACATGTACAAAACTTCCATTTATCATGAATAGAATCCCTGCATCATTTCAAACTTAAATACTTTCAGCAAAACGAAAGACTGTATTCACAAGCCTAGTTTTGTATGTCATTCTTATAGTGATCCCTGGTGTAAGAGGGAAAAGTTCTGCATATAAAAACAACAAAAAAGCAATATGAGATGACATTTTATGGTGTGCTAGATGTTGAGGCAGTGGTTGGCAGGGAACTGTGGCATTGATAGAATTCTTCATCTGAAGCATACAGAACTCAAAGAATATATTAATTAAATGTACTGGTGGGAATGAAACCACTACAGGCACTGAATTACTTCTTATTCCCTCAATTTGCTCTGAAACATAAGTTCAGAGTTAAGCAAGAGTTTCATATACAGAAAGTGACAGTGCCATAGATTTCACTAAACCCAGTAATTCCATGCACATCTCACCCATTGATTTATTTCTGATGAATAGAGAAATTGGATCTAGCAATATTTTCCCTGGATAGTTATATACTACCTAGGGTTTAATGCTAAGTTCTTCTAGAATCATGTTCCCATTTGAAAACAAAACAACCCAAACTCAGAGAACGGTAACAAATATAACAAGACCTTGTACAACATGGTAAACAAAGATTTATTTTAATTGTAACTTCTTTCATATATAGTGTTAAGCTTTAAATCTTTAAAGTAGTTGGATACATTATTCTAAGTAAAAGGTAAATTCAACCATAGCTAAGCATGATATATAAACCTAATATATGTGTGAAAGCTTCTAATTTTTTGCAAGACGGGATGGGGAAAATAATTGGTGCTGCAAATTAGCTAGCATGAAATTGTGCATGTGTGTGTGTGAGAGAGAGAGAGGGAGAGAGAGAGGGTGAGATAGCACACATCAAAAACATTCCCATCTTCATTTGTTTTGGATAAATATATGTGTTGTGACCCAGGCCCAAGTAGGTAGTAATCGACGCAAACAGTTCCAAAACAAACAGACTTTATTTATTAGAACAGCTGAGAATTAACTCATTCTCAGCGTAGTCCAAACTAAATTAAAACAAACTCTTAATAACACAAATTCTTCAGTCTAATCACCAATCTTGATATAATTAGTCAAACTGCCGAAGGCTTCTCTTGGCAAAAGTTCAAAAGCAGAAGACCCCGACAAGAGATAAGTGCAGCAAGACTATCAACGTTGTTTTCTGACAAAGAGCCCAAGAGCTGTTGCTAGTCTTTTAAGCCTTATGGGAGGGGCAATCATCTCTTGGCCCGACTCCCGCTCTTGCCTTCTGGCAGATCTTCTCATACGTGCACTAGGAACAGGCTCCTCCTGTCCCTCTGCCTCTCTACTGTCAGCCTCTGGAGGCTCCGGAGTCCACACATCACTCCCCGATGGCCCTGGCCCATCTCTGCCTCTGACGCAGAGCCCTCATCCAGGCCTTCCCCAGGGTCCAGGACTGGCCCATGTTCTTCCTCAGCCTCATCGTTGTCCGACTCCACTGCCAGCTCTGCAGGCTGCTGGCGAACCACAACAATATGCATTACAGATTTACTTAACATCTATAATATATATTGAGCAACAACAAGTTACAACAATGCCGAACGAGGGGTACTTATGACAGGTCCACATAGTTGTGATCTTCACAGTGTTCCCCAAGGTCATAAGACCACAATTTGGGTACTTGAGACTGAGCTCACAATTACATTGTTGCAGTGTCTTGCAGTTACGTAATTGCCATTTGTGAACTTTCCTGCCAGCTTCCGAAAAGCAGACTCGATGGGGAAGCTAGCAGAGGGTCACCAGTGACAATCATGTGACATGCTGCGAGCACAAAGAATTTGTCTAATGATGTCAACTGGGACTGCCAGAACTACCATCACAAGTCACATGAGGTTGACTGTGTCACTTAGTGATAGAGTTCCTAGTCCCCTATCTTATCATTGTTTCTTTAATTTGCTCTTCTTCCATTTTAATACTCAATAGATAGTTATATATTTTTTAAATTAATTTTTCATCTGTCCCTAATAACATCTGATCTAGTTCTGTTGGTTCTTTATAAAAACCATACATTCTTGCATCTTTCTCATATCTTGATTGTATTTGCACATGTGGCCACCATGCTAAGTCAATCCTTTGATTGGTCAGTTCTTGTTTAGATTTGAGTTCCCCTTTGTTATTCAAAATGTCCTTATACCTTACAATTCTTTCCATATTAATCACATTCGGATGTATCAGTGCCTCCATCGTGGAAAGCCAGACTGGTGTTTTCATATAATGTCTTTTTTTATTTTCCCCCATACTAACAACAATGCATTTCTAACAAAATGTCTTTGGAAGTATTCATGCATTTTAATTTTCCCATATTATAGAAAAGCATGCCGCCCCAACTGTAGATTATGTCCCTCCAAATTTAATAATCTTTTATGTCTCAGATTTACTCATTCTTTCACCCAGATAAGTGCAGTGGCCTAATAATATAGCTCCCAATCTGGCATCCCAAGTCCCCCTTTATGTTTAGTATCTTGTAACAGTTTCAATCTTATTCTTGCTTTTTTTTCCTTGCCAAATATATTTTGATATTGTTTTATTTAGTTCCTCAAAGAATTTTTTTTCTAATTTTATCAGAATTGTTTGGAATAAGAATAACAGTCTCGGCAAAATATTCATTTTTATTGTGGCTATTCTTCCTATCATTGACAGCTGCAGGGGTAAAACCTACATTTAAGTTGGGTGGGGGGAGGAGATAAGACATGCAGGCTATGTTAGTGACTTCTGAGTTAGGATTTCTTCCTCTATGATTTTTAGGTGAGGTCTTTGTTTAAAACAAAACATCGTAATTGATTTTGCTATTGCTTCTCCCCAAACGCCAATGCAATTTCTTTCCCAAATGGAAGAAAAAAAAAGTTCTGCTGATTTAGGGGAGCTGCAGAAAAGATTCTAAGGACCCCCAAAGGTCATATATCTGTGCTGTATTATTGATCAGAAAGCCTTCAGACCCTCTTTTTTCCCTCAAAAAGTCTTCAGTAAAACAATTACTTTCATTTTCATATCAGTGAAAGCAATCAACACTGAGAGAGGGGAACAGATAAACAAGTAGCTCCAAAGGCCCACATTAATTTATGGTATCGTTTGAGCCACAAAAGGCTGCCCCTCTGGATCTAGTTTAATAGCTTCCATTTATTACAAAATCTTGAATAGGAAGGAAAGAGTATTTATCATTTGCAACCAAAATAAGGGGGAGGGAGGCATATCAATCAGTGGTGGGTTTCACTTACCTTTGTTACCAGTTCGCTCGCGAACCGGAGCGAACCAGTAGCAACCCACCACTGATATCAATATACAGTACTCCAGTAATCATCTGGATTAAAGATTGGGAATATATTTATACAGAGTTAATGTGTCCCAAAATAAAGTTGATAGCTCAAGGAAGTGTCATCTTTTTTTAAAAAAATGATAAATTCCATAGTAGATATGCTACATATCGTTTGGATTCTTTTATCATTATCTATTCATTGTTCATATTACTTTAAAAACCATTCAGAGCCCTATTTTAATTATGTTGGAATCTAAATTGTAACTAACTAAATAAAATGTCCTGATTTGAGCATATTTCAGTATCTCGTGATGTTTTGATTAATAGTCAGTCTGGATTATTGTAAGTGTCAGCAAGCTTCACCCAGACCATTACCTGCTATTTGAAGCCGAGCAAGCAGACATTAAGACACAGGTCTCTGAAATTTAACAAATGCAAAATTATCCAGTTATGATGCAGAAATCAAACATACAGAGACAGAATCTAGGAAGGAACAGTTATCACCAACCTTTGGTTGGAATAAGTGCTATTTTTCTAGAGATCTGGCCAAGGTCTTGAAGAACTTGAATTTGATCATACAGTTTTGATAATCCACTTCTAAACTATAAAGTTACATCTCTAGTCTGTCAGATACTTTCATCAGTTCCATTACTGATGCTTCAAGAAGCTTCAACATGCTGAGTGTACCATACTCAGCGAGTAATCCCCTTTGAGTTTTTCTTAACTGCTAATGACTACATCAAAAAACCTATTTAACTTTCTAGCTTACATTAGGTAAACAGTTCGTCTGCCAGGATATTTTCATTAACTTCTCAATGTAGTTTATTTTTTAGTTTGCCAATAATCAAATAGATCCTTCTAAACAGAGACAAAATTGCCTAGGTGGCAATACTAATGATTATTCAATCAAGAGAGTATCATTAATTTAAAATACACTGAATGTATGATGAATGAATTTGAGGGGTTCTTAGTGCAGGGATTCAGTAAACCATCTCTAACAGGTGGCTGAACAACCCCCATTTCAAAAATAGTGGAAGTCCACTATTATTTTAGATAAAGTATTCCATTGTTCAACAGCTGTTTGGGAAAAGAGTTGTAATATTTCTTTTTATTTAATTTCAACTGTATCCTGTTGTCATAATCAACAAAGAACAGATATATCTTTTCTTGCACATGACAGTCTTTTCATATTTACAGATTACTGTCAGCTAGTGTCATCAGCAAATCTGATAACCAACCTTTCCATTCTATTCTCTCAATCATTTTTAAAGATATGTAAGAGCACTGGGCCAAAAATAAAACCATCCTTACTTGATACTTCCCTCTAATGTAATAGAAAATAATTCGTAAGTATCTTTGGGGTTGCTTGTTTAATCATTTTCAAATACTATGGACTACAAAACAGCTATCCCACATTTTTCCACCTTAGTCATGTCAGACCCAACACAGGACATAACCAAATACTTTGCTGGGATTAAGGTATGTTTTTACAGCATTCCTTTAGTTTTACTGTATATAATGCAGCTGAACTTTAGAATGTTTGAGACTATTACGAAGTCATACTGAACTCAGTTGACTAAATCAGATTTATTACAATGCTATTCCTTCATTCCAGCTTAATTTTAAGAAGTTCAAATAATAGGTAGAAAATTGTATCTATGGATATAATGGAAAATGCAAGAAGATGATAAGAAAAATAATGGGATCCTGTTTCAATAGAAAGAGTTCTTTTGAGAAACAAGTGATAATCGTATCTAAATTGATTACAAAGAAAAAAAAAACTTGGACAGTCATCAGATAGTTTACATCATTGTTGGCTGGATTCATATGTTGCCATAAGCTCAAATGTGATTTGTGGTTCATTGGTTGAAAATGTAATAAAACAAATTAATCCAGTCTAGATATATTAATGTCTGATTAAAACAGATTGAGATTGTGTTCTCGTTGCATAAGGGCATACAGCATTGCATAATTGCATATGATATATTGAATTTTTGTTCTTGGATAAGTGGAAGAAATGGTATTATTCATAGCACTGACAAATTTTTGCAGGGGCAATTAAGGTTTGAATGAAACAATTATTTGAAGGAATGCTCTGCAGGAAAGTGGCAGATCACTTATAATTAGTGGACTGAAACAGTTATGGTCTTCTCTGAGTAGCAGGAATTTGTGCACATTGTGCAAAGTGAGTCATACGATTTTGGGGGTGTGTGTCAATCCTGCATTGACCCTTTATTGAAGTACAGTATCTTGCTTCCAAAAGGTGCCTTTTAAAAGTTTTTTTTATCCTGCCTTTATTACTTTATAAGTAAAGTAAGGTGGCAAAGATATGTAATACTCCTCCTATTTTCCCCCAACAGCCTACAAGGTGATTTGGGCTGGAAGAGTGATTAGCATAAAGTCATCCACCTGGCTTTCATGATTAGGGTGGAACTAGAACTCAAGTCTCCTGATTTCTAGGCCAGAACCTTAACTGCTAAATGAAGCTAACTTTGCTTTGCTTTTCCAGGCAGAAAAAAATTGCCTCTAAAAGATTGAATTGCCATTGAGGCAATTCAGACAAAACTAATCTACATGATTGTTATTTGAGAACTCACATTCTTCCTCAGATCAAAAGAATCATTATTCTTCAATAAGATCTTTATTCGAAAGTCAATTGTGAGTTCTACATTTAAGAATTATTTTTCAAAAGTTGATACTGTAGAACTGAATTTTGTTTCTAAAAAGTTCATCACAATTGTACAGCATGTATAAATCTCTCTCTCTCTCTCTCTCTCTCTCTCTCTCTCTCTCTCTCACACACACACACACACACACACACACACACACACTCCTGACTTGTGAGAGAATAATAAGCAAGACATTTCAATGAACATTTTATTATAACTATCATATTTTTTTGGAGTATAAGACGCACCTTTTCCCCGCAAAAAAGAGGGTAAAAATCTGGGTGCGTCTTATACTCTGAATGTAGCCCCGCTCAGCTTCTCAAATGGAGGTTTTAGAGACTGAAAAAAGCATCAGAAACGAAGCTTCAGAAAAGAAGCCCCCAAACAGAGCTTCAGAAAAAAAGCCCCCACACAGAGCTTCAGAGGCTTTTTTTCTGAAGCTGTTTTGGAGGCTTTCAGAGGCAGGGAAAAAAAGCTGAAAAAGCAAGGCACAGAGCTCACAACCAAGAAACCTGTTGCTAAAATTCACCTCTGGGAACAGCTGATTGGGGGTATTCCGGGAGATCCACCTGCCAATCAGCTCTTTTCTTATTTTCCTCCCCAAAAACTAAGGTGCGTCTTATACTCCGGTGGTCTTATCCTCTGAAAAATATGGATATGTTAAATTACTGAGAAAATTTATATTTGAATAATTAATCCCAAATTCAGGTGGGATCAAGGAAACCTTTCCTTCTCAATGGTGCATGTATGTGGGGGGTGGATAGTCATTTATACTACACTACAGAAGCAGAAATCTTTCTAAGCATAATAAACTGAAGCCCCATGTTGCCCCTTTGAACACTTTTTTCCTCCAAAACAGCTGTCACTATTGTTTTTTCCATTTAATGAATTCATTTGAGCAAAAATACACAAGAGCATTCACACTGTGAAATGCTGTTTACAGGACTTTCAAGGAAAGTGTAGCATCAAATTAAGCATTCTTGTATCCTCACAGGGGCTCATCTAGAAAAACATTTTCATTTGGTGCCTGTGTGTTTTTGGCTTTAGTTGTCATCTTGACTGATATATTAATCCATAGCTTTAAAAATCTCTGGAATTGACTTTTCTGGAATGGGAGAAGGTTACAGCTGATTCTTAATGAAATGTTTATTGCACGTACATAAATTCTATTGGATATTCATCTTTTGAAATGTTATCAAATGATAAACTGACAATTTTCTAAAAAAAAAAGAGAGATTGTTTTGAATACTGCCAGCCTATCTAAATTGCAATCTGATGCAAATGAATAGTTGCTGTTTTGAGATGAGCAGATACAATTTCCTAGTGACAAGAAAGATAACTTTTGGTGTATGGGAACAGACCAAAGGTTTTCTCCTTCACATTGCAAAACAACAATGACATTTAGAAGCAACCATGCACTGCCCAGCTTTGTTTAAGAGAGCTCCCAGATTGCAATATATTCTATAATTCTATAATTCTACATTGACTGGAAAAAGGCCACTAGTACATTTGTTCATATAGTTTATACCAGTAACTTTATAATTTCTCAGCATCAAGTAACTAGGCTAGTTGAAGAGAATACTGCATTGAGAGGACCTCTGATTACAGTTCTTAACTTTTCTTCCTGTATATAGCAGGGCTGTGGGCTGACCCACGCCCGGTTTAGCAAAGGGGAAAAAAGTCACGATACGTCACATGATGCCGCCCTGATGCCGCGAGTTTGACACCCCTGGTATATAGAGTTCACAAGATCTGCTAGTTGGCAGTTGTTCGAATCAAGAGCACATTATGACTAAAATTACATGCCACATTAAGTTATTGGTTTGAGACACTGTTTTGTGTGAACCCATCTATTGTGGTTTGCAAGCTATAGTTTTATGGCTAGCATGTAATGTGAATCCAACCCATTGTTTATACCATGGTTAAATCACTATTTTAATGCAATGTTGAGACCAGCCTTTAATCCAAGAACACAAAACCTGTGTCTTTCCAAATGTGATTTGATGCTGTTTTCTGTTAGAACAGTGTTTCTCAACCTTGGTAGCTTGAAGATGGGTGGACTTCAACTCCCAGAATCCCCCAGCCAGCAGCGCTGGCTGGGGGATTCTGGGAGTTGAAGTCCACCCATCTTCAAGCTTCCAAGGTTGAGAAACACTGTGTTAGAATCATGGAATTATAGAGTTGAGAGATATCTTAGGGGTCATCTACTCCATCCTCCTCTTCAGTGCAGAATCCATCAGAGCAGGGCCCATGGCCTGGATGCGTCACATGCTGCCCACGCCCAGTTTAGCGAAGGGGGGAAAAGTCCTGATACGTCACGTGATGCCGCCGTGATGACATGAGTTTGACACCCCTCCATTAAAGCATCTCTGACAAATGACCATCTAACCTCTGTTGGAAGATTTCCATCTTGTCGTGGTATTGAACAAATTAAAATCATATCCCACATAAGATAGGACCAATTGTAACTTAATTAGAATCGTCTGTGCTTTAAAGAACCATAATATTTTTCCATCCTAAGGTATATTTCCTTCCTTTCTGAAATTTCATTATAAAAAATATTTTTTAAACAAGAAGGCATCTATCAATGATAGCTTTTCTGCCTCACATTTTTATGATACTTATGGATAATAATGGCTTTTTGAGTCACTATTAGGTCTGCGTTGATCCGCAAAATCACATTTCCTAGAGAGAAATTGATTATCTTATTTTATAGTATTTTATAAAATTGCTTGAATCTGCTAGCCCACGGATCATGTTATTGCTGCTATCCTGGAAAAAATAAATGCAATAGCAGTGCTTAAATAATGCTACAAAATCCCATATTTAAAGTATTATATCCCACTACTAAATACCAATTTTTGTCTAGAAGCATACAGGTGCTTATTTTAAACATATCATGATGCAAGCCTCTACTGCACAAACCTTCAGCTATTGTATCAAGGTTGTATGCTGGAAAAAAAGTCATTTTTTTCAGCTCATTGCTTTGATATAGCTGACATCCAGTGCCTAAACTAAACCACATGGTAAACCTATATTCTATATACCTATATCCTGCTTTTATTTCTCTTTGGTAAAAGCCCTTGTGGGGCAGACCTGGAATGGGAACTCTGCATGTTTTTTCCCCAGCTTTTTCTAAAAAAGAACATAAACATGCTGAAATACTTTTATTTAAAACTGCTAGGACTTCCAGTGCTGAAATCATCATTATCCTCTTTTAATGACACTATAATCCCTTGTGGGGTAAAGTCTGGGCAACTGAATGGAGCTGAGTGATTACTGGCCAGATGCCCTTCCTGTTGCCAATGCAGAGCTTTTTGTTTTTTTCTTCAGCAGATATATTCTCAGTGTGCAGAGAGAGAGAAATATCTGTCTCTACCTAGGATTGAACTCACAGCCTCCTGATTCTGGTGGCAAAATTGTTCAGTGATTAAAAGTATTAAAACCAAATTCTTAACTATACTTCAGACTTAGGTGGAGTTGCCTTTGGGACAGGGTTGGAGGAGGAGTTGTACAGTAAATATATTTTTGGTCTGGACTTCTTCCATGTTGTAGAATGTAATCTGGAAGAAGACATTCCAGCACACACTATGGATTTCAGTCATTAAAAGGGTGATCAGGTATGCTGTATCATGTAATGGCAGTCACTATTTGATGTTTTTTGGAAATTATATTTAGGAAGGATTCTGTTCACGTGATTTTTTAAAGCAGTGATTATTAAGCTGCAAGGTATTTCATTCCTGAATTTATCGACTATTTCCTGCAGGTTTCCCTATCATAAAGTATTTTTACTCAGATTTCCTTTAATTTTACAAAAAGAAGTGACAAAGTGTTCAACCTTTTGAAGGTTGTTTTTAAAATAATCTTTCATTTGTCTACAACACTTGTTCATTTCAACATTTGAAGTGATAACTTTTTTAGGAAATAGCTGTTTTGTGCCTTGAAAAGAAATTGAGTAATTAGAAGATGTTTGTATTGAGTTTCTAGCATATTCTGGTATAGGATCCAGTGTGAGTCAGATTTTACATGTTGGTGTCAAACCTACCCTGATTTCCTGCCACAGTATTATAAATGACTATTTAAATATGATTGTAATTACTTTAATGTTTTAAACCTCTGTTTTTTTCTTTTTAATCAGGAAAGGTTTACCATCAGATTCTTCAGTTACTAGATCTTGACTTTGTAAACTAATAGTTAGTTGTAATGTTACTCAGATGTTGGTAAATACCTTTCCGCAGGGTTTTTCAACTTTGTTAATTTTCAGCCATGTGGACTTCAACTCCCAGGATTCTTATTAGTAGACATGCCGTCCTGTAGAATTCTGAGATTCGAAGTCTACATGCTTAGAAATTGCCAAGATTGATAATTCTACCCTCAGCTAATGTATCTAATATTCAAATGGAGAGGAACCGGATGAAATTCAGCTGGTTTTATCCGGCTCAGGCAAACTGGTAGCGGCAGTTGCGGGAGGCTCTTCCCACCCATGTGGACATCATGATGTCCCTTTTTTGTGATGATTTTCAGCCTTTGCACATGCACAGAAGGCTTTGTGCATGGGCGGATGATGGCACATGCACATTTGCGAACCTGTAGGGAAGGTAAGTGAATTTCACCCCTGGAGAGGAATCATTACAAGATCATCAGAATTGAAGAATTTTTAACTGAATAGATGATTTAGGAAAGCTTTCTGATTTCCTGGCAAAATGCATAATCTGATGCCAAGGGCTGGTATATGGTATAAGTCCTTTATCATTCTAGTTATACAAGAGAAAAGTCCATCTGTGATGAATAGATTTGGGCAGAAATGTCTTCAATTTGCAACTTGATCTTTACAAGTAATATCAGTATCATTGATAATTTACATTATTTACATAATGTATTTACTCAGTATTTACATAAATACTGATATTACTGCTCCCTCTACATTTATTCAGGGAAAAAGTTTTGAATGTTATTGTTTTGGATTTAATAGCAATTTATTATTATTCTTTTTTTAAAGGATATTTAAGGAAGAAAGATTTATATTTAAATGGTTAAACTTATTTTCAATCAAGCTTCTCATTCAGCTAAAATTAGGATATTTCATGCCTGGTTCTCTCACTTAAATCAATGTCTCTTTTGTCATGATGAATCATTTTCATTGCTTCCTTACTTAAATTATATTATTCAAAAGACAACTCAATTGATTAACTGGTATTGTCTATATCTTCTATAAGTGTGATGTTAAGGTTAAGAAAGACTATATGCTTATCTGGTATTGCAATAGAATTTATGCCTTTTAAAAATAAAACACTGCTTTATCTTGTTCATACATGTCTGCTGCATACTGTATCACAAGTATTTGCATCTCATTGACAGCCACATCAAATTGGCTTTGCACTAATTGGTATTCCAAATTTAGTATGGCTATCATGAGACATGAGTCCCACATTACAGAAACATGATCCTTTATGCCTTCCTTGCCAATGAGCAGTTTATGCTGGGACACCTGAAGGACAGTTCAGAATCATTTAGCTAGGTGGCACCAGAGGGCACTAATGGAAACATTCATGTTTTACACACAAACCACTGGGTTCACATTTTATTAATTAAACCATGGTTTGCTTAATAAGGTGCTAGACCATACACCATGATTTTGAATTCACATATTGTGCTAAACCTAACATATCCTATTATAGCTTAGTGTGAATTCAACTGCTAAATATTAGGGCATAAGGCGTATTACATGAACATTTAACTGACTTATGGTTTATGCTGGCTACTCTAAGCTAACATAGAAGCATAACACACTTGAAATACAAGCTGAAATGGAGTGTCCTTCCATGAGTGTATAATGTGTGTTCCTTCAGTTGAAATATATCCTTTTTATGTCCGAGGGTGCGGGCATTTGCCATTAGCAACCTCTGATAGGGCATCAACTAATATAGAAAACTAGACAATCCTTGACCCATTGTGTCTTTATTTCAAAGATATCTCCTTACCAGATTCCTCAATGCCTCAACAATGGCAGAGCATATAATGCACTGGAAGAGTTTTTGTTTTTTTGTTTTTTTTAAAGTCAAAGAGATATTCAGAATTGCATGTGCCTTGAAAGAAGTCTGTGTTGAACTGCAAAGCATGGTCAAATATCACGAACTGGCTGCAGAATATGCTTTATGACATTTGTATTATTTTATAAAAATTTTTGTGGTAATTTTTAGCCATTGAATTTTTTATAATATTTTGCAAATTTTCAATTCCACTCGAGCCATGGGCCTCAGATTTTGCTTTCATTCTATAAATTAGCCCATTTAAGGTACTCTGGTTTGAAAATTGTTACTCTGTAATGCCAGTTACATTTAAGCCAGTTGAAGGTTACAGACATGAGATTGTAGCATATAAATATAAGAGAATCAGCTGCACTTTAAGTACATAAATGTTATTATCAGCTTTCCAAGTAACCAGACAGAAAATACAAGAAGAGCTAAATGTATTTTATTACAAGGCTACATTAAAAGAAACTTCCAAGTCTGAAAGTATAAATCTCCAGGCATCTTTCTTTACTTGCCTGATTAATTAGGGTGCATCCTTTCTAAATTTCTTTCTCTTTCCATTACTCAATTCTCCCTTTTATTTGATCATTTTTTTAGGCAGCATCTCTCCCTCCCCCCTCCCGTTTTACAGGGTCATTCTCACATTCCACATATGTATCCATCCATTATTCATTGCCAAATTATTTCTCAACTCTTTATCTTTGTCCATCTATTTTAATAGTTGGTAAGCCTAAATTGCAGGAAAAAAATACAAGTGGGAATTTTCTCCAAATCATTAGCTGTTAAATTTAGGAACCAATGAGTACGACCCTCAAACATATAAATAACAAATTAAAAATGAAATGTTATAGATGGCAAAGTATTCATGCATATTACAAATAATTCCAGCTGTTTTTATCATTTTTAGCAACAGTTTTCTGTTTTTTCTAGAAACACTCAACTATAATTATTGAAGTATAAAAGAAAGAAAAAGGAGAAATCTGAAAAAGGATTTTAAATTTTTTTAAAAAATTGTTTATAACTTTGTTTGCAAAGGAAATTTCAAGACAAAAACCAAGCTGTACAAAAATACATATTCTAATTTCATCTAAAATGAAACAATACATGTAAATCTATTTTAAAAAGACAATTTAATTTCTATATTTTTCACATCAATGTGAAAGACTGTGCATCAAAGGATGACCTTTGTATGGTAAAAATAAAAAAATATAAAACAAAAGTGGATTTTGGAAAAATAAAGCTAAATGACAGCTTCTTGAAATAAAAGACTGTCTTTTGTAAGAAAGGATGTATAATCACCATATTCTATTCCCAATGCCCAGAGGGTTTACAAAATCCTGGCTGGGGAATTCTGGAACTGAAACCCACAAATCTTAAAAGTTGCCAAGTTTGGAGAGTCCTGCTGTAGAAGCCTTGAAAACTATGCTAGTGTGTAAAATATTTGCTCCTCACTTAGCATGGAAATCAACCTAATCAACCTCTCTCAGCCCAACTTATCTCCACAGTCGCTGTTGTGGAGATAAAATGGGAGACTTCCACTATCCCATTTGCTGCTTTATGTTTTTCAGGAAAAAAGGCAAAATATAAACATAATAATAAATACAGTATATTCTTCTTGAATAGACCCTGTGCCTCTAAATGAGGGAATTATAGACTGCACACACAGATGCTTGGGTGAAAGGCAGCAAAAAGAAACAAACAGAAGGGGAAGGGAGGTTATGAAATATTCATTAATTAACGTGATAAATACTTTAGTCTCTGAATATTATATTAATTTGCATCTCATTATATTTTTATCTCATTATAGTTCTGGCTCCGGATGTGGGGGCGGGGAAGATTTGGAATACAAGCCACATATTCTGTTAATAGGAAAGTAGTGTTGATTGTGTTAGGGCTGACATTTTATCTACTGTATTTTTCGGAATATAAGACGCACCGGAGTATAAGAAGCACCTTAGTTTTTGGGGAGGAAAATAGGGGAAAAAAATCTCCCTATTCATCTGGCTAGCGTCCTTATTCTGCCCATTATTTTGCTGGTTTTGTGCATGTGCTCGCACGCGCCAGGTTGAACATAAAAAACAGCTTCCAAAGCACAGCTGATCTTCAGAGAGAAGATCGCTTCACCCGCTAGTGGCTCATTAGGGCTGAAAAAAAGCTTCAAAAAAGCTACATTTGGAGTATAAGAAGCACCCAAATTTTCAGCTTCTTTTGGGGGGGGGGAAGTGCGTCATATACTCTGAAAAATACGGTATGTTATGTATGTTCAATTTTTATGATCTTGCTCTGTCTCAGGCAATGCAGTGGAACAGGCTAATAATAGAATTCTTTATTGGCCAAGTGTGATTGGACACACAAGGAATTTGTCTTTGTGTTTTTGTCTTTAATATAAATGTATTTATTTTTATTTAATTTAGAAAATGTACTTGCCATCAATAATACTGAACAGTTCTGGCCAGTTTACTGTCATACAGTTTTATAAAATTATAAACAAGAAATCTCAAAATTATAAACTTTAAAAAGTATTTTTAACATTAAAATGTTTAAATTTAAAATGTTTGTGTGAATAAGTCTGTTATAAGCCACCACCTTAGCTCTAATAAGACTTGGGCATATTTCTTTTAGTGTGGTAATTGATTTGTAAGATAGGCATGAAGTCATCAAAGGAAAATGACATCACACACATGATGTCATGCAAATGACACACAATTATGAAATTTGCCTCATTTACTTGATGACATCATGACAAAATTATGCATTTTGTGTCAACATTATTGTGGCTTTTAATAGAAGTGCATAAACATGAGAAAATGTAGAATGAATTAAAAGAATTGGTGTCAAATACATCTTAAGCCACAAAGAGTGTCCCACTGATAGGGACCTACCAGGTCCTATCCATCCTGGTGGATTCAATGGAAGTAGGCAGTCCTCTGAGCAGTTTTGGGGTAAGGCACATATGAATATTTGTATGTTGATAAATTTAGAACAGGGATGTCAAACTCAAGGCCTGGGGGCCTGATCCAGCCCATAGGGTGCTTAGATCTGGCCCACAGGGCCACCCTGGAAACAATGAAGGACCGGCTCTCGGTGCCTCTGCCAGTGAAAATGGAACTCAGGAGAACCGTTTTCACTGGCAGAGGGTTTTCACTGGCAGAGGGTTGCAGGAGGCCATCACAGTCGAAAACCGAGCTTGGGAGCTCATTTTCGTTAGCAGAGTGCTTGGGCCACCACAGGCACCCTCGGCATGAGTGTTGTCAAGCTGGCCACATCCCCTGCCATGCCCCCCCAAGGTCAAGCACAACTCTGATGTGGCCCTCAATGAAATCAAGTTTGACACCCCTGATTTAGAACATCTGTAGCATGTAGCAACTTTACACTTTGACATTTCTTCTTAGTAATACAGAGCAACTTAATGAGCTTCCTCAAATATCAAATATATCAATATGTCGCACACTTAGAACAATTCAGGACAGATTGAACCTGGATCATTAACATAGAAGGTTTGCAGTTGTAAGTTCAGCATCCTGCTGCTTTCTCTTTCATGAAATGATGGAGAATAACTTTAATATGTTTTATGCAAATGTCAGCGAAGCTGAATTTTATTTGTGAACAAACGGAATTCCTTTTTTTCATCAGAGGAAGTATCAGATTGCATATTTTCAAGTTGTATTTCTGAAAAATGCATACATGGTATTTCTCAGCTGTATAAGTCACAGCAAGGTTGTGCTTAATAAGTTTAATAAGTTCTTCTTAAAACAAAAAAGTACGAAAAATGTTATTTTAATATTGAGGATATCTAAGATCATTTGGTATGATCATTGATAAAGGAGCCGTGTGGTTGTTAGGAAAAGCTATTTATCTGTTGCAGAATTGGAGTGCTTTACTTTGTAGATACGGTATCAGGGACTTGGGGATTTTTTATTTTATCATAATAGATCTGTTATTGAAAGATTTATATTCTCTTTACAACATTTATTTTCCCATCTGTAACTTTGCTCTCTAGCTGTGATGGAGTGCAATGAAAATAAATGTGTCTCCATACATTTATTGTTGCTCTACTCCATTGCATATATGAGTATGCATGTCATTTTTCGGTTTCGGGAAGTTGTGTCTTGCTTTGATTGCATTTTTTTAAAAAAATAATACATCTGAAACATTCTTTATAACCCTTCAACTGCAGAATTTACCTTCTTATTATTTTTTAGACATCTGATCCCTGGAATTTGGACTCTTCTTTTAACTACATTAAAACAATATGAAAATTACATACCACTTTTCTCATATGTTGGATATTTTTGCTGAATAGATTTTTTCCGCTTTTCCCTTTTATAAGTTGAGGGAATGGGGAAGGAAAATTATATTTGCTCACCTTTTTCATATTACCCCAACTCAGATCCTGTTATTACAGGTACTCTTTGACTTACAAACACAATTGAGCCCAAAATTTATGTTGCTGAGTGAGACATTTGTTAAGTGAGTTTTGCTCCATTTTATGACTTTTCCTGCCATAATTGTTAAGTGAATCATTGCACTTGTTAAGTTAGTAACCCGGTTGTTAAGTGAATCTGGCTTCCCCATTGACTTTGCTTGTCAGAAGGTTGCAAAAGGTGATCACATGACCCTGGAACACAGCTATCGTCATAAATGTGAACCAGTTGCCAAGTGTTGGAATTTTAATCACGTGAACCTGGGAATGCTGCAATGGTCATAAGTGTGAAAAATGGTCATAACTCACTTTTTTCAGTGACATTATAACTTTGAATGGTCACTAAATGAACTGTTGTAATCCGAGGACTGCCTGTATATAGAAAATTATAGCTGTACAGTATGTAATGCACTGTGTACACTATGCTTGTTAAACAAAATGAACAATGGCAGATCTGCTCATCCACAAAATCATCACCATCTTATGCTGTTAATACATCTTTCCATTATTAAAAAAAAATCAACTTCATGATAGCATGCAAATAATAATTTGCAATTGGCATAGGCTTTATTTTGTTAGAAGGAGCTTCAGTTGAAATTGTATATCATTTGTATCAGTCACGTGTGATGCGAGAAAACCAAAGGACCGATTTTCATACAAATTCCTATTATTTCTGTTTCGGATTGTTTTACATTGTGTGAAGCAATCTTCTTTCTTTTGCAAGAGGTTAGAATGACTGTATCAATTTTTTCTCTGATAGGAACTGAAAAAGGGATATAAAGAAGCAAGGCAGAGGAGGCAGATAAAAGACTTAGGAGGCTTAGAAAGACTTTCAGAACAAAAATAGTTTAATAGTGTTATTTTAACATCTTTCAGGTATTGAAAGGAAAATCATGAACAAAGAAGTAGTAGTGGAAAATTGAAGGCTACTGACCTCAAAATTACGATTTGGTTTGTTTTGCTGTTGAAAGGATAGAATAGAATCTGGTTCTGACGCTTGCTATATTATAATTTCTAGAGATGAGGGGAAGGATATAGAGAGGCAATCTCATCTTGAGTTTTGCTTTCAAATATTTGATCATGAGAAATATAATTAAAAACAACTTCTGAAAGATCTGCATTTGGGAAAGATCAAGGAAGGCATGAGTCTTGTACCCCTTGGAAAACAGAAATGTATGTTTTGACTTTCATTTGAAGTATTGCTAAGTCACTGTGCAGTTTTCTTGGCTAGAGATTGCTTAATAATGGCTTAATTTGCCTCAGGAATTAAAACACAAGCATCCAGTCAAGAAAACGTGGTACAAATATAGGAGAAATAATAGATATATTATTGTTGGTGATACACAGTATATAGACTGACCAAGGCAGACAATTTGGGTAGCACGTTCTTGGCACAGATCTTTGAAGGAAGTGAGACAAAATAGCAACTTAATCTCCTCAACATTTATGGGAAAAGCAATTCAGCCTAATTTTTAAAGTCCCTCAAATTATTTCTCAATCATGGAAGGCAGAAGAAGAAAAAAGAAGATAGTTCTTCTGATTTTAAAGCATAGGGGCCAAAGTAGTAAGAAACTAGGAATATATATTGGATTCCAAAATAATACTGCAGTTCAAAAAAATCTTCTTAGGATCTAACAGAAATAGATATACAGACCTTGGCAATTCCTCAGTTATATGATGAATCATAAAATCATCATAATCTATCTATGACATTTGGGGGAGGGGAAATCTTTGATTTATTTTGAAAGAAATTTCAAAAACAAATTCTCTTTTATCAAATTATCTCGGGCTCCGCCTCAATGTGTTCTGTGAAATATTCTTACAGTGTTTTCTTTGCCAAGAATTATTCAGATGAAAAGAATAAAGTTACAAGAATTTTAGTGACTGAACTTTTTTCCATTTTTAACCAATTTATTTCCTAGCACATTAGAGCAGTTACTTTTTAAAAAGGCTTTCTGTGATTTGAGAAGGAGACAAGACTTTTCACAGATGATGGAGAAGATTGCAACTGACTCTTTATATAAACTATCTTCTGAATATGTATCCATTTGGGAACTGTCTGTTATAAATTGTATGAGAACTATAGAAAAAATACAGAGTGGTTTGATACAAGCTGAACATCATTCATTCATTCATTCATTCCTCACTGATTTCCCCCATTCATATCTAGCACTTAAATAACCCTGACATGTTTGATGGATTACAAAGTTGTTTTGAATGTTTTGTCCTCCCACCAAATTGTAGATAGTAAATAGATAAACATGCCAGTGTAACTCTTAGTAACCAGAAAAAATGATTAAAAGGTAAAATGTTTAGTAGTGAACATTAGACTGAATGTTTTTATTGCATGCAAAAAAATATGGTAATTCTAAAACACTTCCTTAAAATTGGGAAGACTGCAGTGAGAGAGATGAGAAGTGATTTATGCTATCCTTGGCATCAAAAATGTGGGTGATATGTGCAAATGCACAATGCCAGAAATACAAATGAAAGCAAATAGAGAATTTGCTATTCTAGAGAGCTGGTATTGAGATTTTCTGGAACACATTTTATAAACACTTTGAACTACTGTTACTAGAGACTGGTGGTTTAGTTTTCTTGTAGGATCTGACTTTTGGCTGCCACTGCCTGCTTAGAAAATCTGATTTGTCTATTTCTTTACCTGAGATAATAATAAAAAAATTATATTGGCATCAAAAACTACATACTGCCAGCTTCCTCAACCATATTGGTTGATTTAAATTGATTTAATTCGATTTTACTTCTGCTCTTAAATTTTTGTATTCTATGTGTTTTATCTTGTGCCTGTTCACCGCCCTGAGTCCTTCGGGAGTAAATCAAATAAATCAAATAAAATGAAAATGAAAAAAATGAAAAATATTATTGGAAAATGCATTCTACAATTTAAAGAAAATTTAGTGGTTCTATTTTGTAGATTGCATTAAACCATGTTATATATTATAATTTGTTGAATAAACAATAATTGATTAGATTTGCATGATATGTTCAACCAGTGGGCTTCAAATTTTACAGTTCCATGATATACTAAAAAGATAAATGAATTTGTGAATCTCCATTCCTCATATGAAAAAGAAATCATTTTATTTGTGTATACATGTACACACACACAGAGAGAGGAGTTTTTAATATATGTGGTGTTATAACTGCTTGCTATGGGCTTGCAAAAAATGGATTAAACCATCTTTTCACTATTGGACAACTTCCATTGCTCCTTTCAAACAATGCAAATATTCAGATGTCCAACTTGCTAAACACATACAATGTGCTAGTTTGAATCCAAACAAACAAACAAACAAACAAACAAACAAACAAACAAACAAACCCCAAACTGTTCATCCCTATGATATCAGTGCCATGTATTTGTCTTTTGAAAAGCATCTTATTGAAATGATGTGAGCGCCAACTGCTAATGGTACCATGTGTCAGGATTCAACTGGGTCTCTAGTGGTGAAGTAAATGAGGTGGGGTGCCATTTATTTATGTCATTAGATTTCAAGGTTGCCTAACTCCTTAACAGCTCTGGGCAACTTTCAATTAAAACAGAGCAAGCAAGAAATAACAATAGGAAAGAAGAACTGATGGAACGTCAACACTAAATAACCCAAAACTGTAGGGATTCCACAAATACTATCCATCCTAAGGCCAGTGAGAAGAACTAAGTTTTTATTAGCTCCTTGAAAGATCTTACAGCGGGAGTTGTTGTTGTTGTTGTTGTTGTTGTTGTTGTTGTTGTTGTTATTATTATTATTATTATTATTATTATTATTATTATTATTATTATTATTATTATTATTATTATTATTTCAATTTATATACCGCCCTTCTCCTATTGGACTCAGGGCAGTGCACAGCCAAGGATAAAAAACATACCAATACAAAATTTAAAATCAATTAAAAGAATTATACAGCTTTGGCCCACAATTTAAAACAATCCAATTAAAACCCAATTTACACTTAAAAAGCTAAAAAGAGCTAAAAGGGGGGGGGGCTCACGCCAGCCCTGCTTGATGGAAAAGAAAAGTTTTTAGGGCACAGCGAAAGGCCCGGAAATCTGGTATCCTTCGTATCTCCAGGGGCAAATCGTTCCAGAGGGCAGGTGCTGCCACAGAGAAGGCCCTCCCCTGGGGTCGCCAGCCGACATTGCCTGGCTGATGGCACCCTGAGGAGTCCCTCTCTGTGGGAGCGTACTGGTCGGTGGGAGGTTATTGGCGGCAGAAGATGGTCTCGCAAATATTCAGGTCCGATGCCATGGAGCACTTTAAAGGTGGCGATCAACACCTTGAAGCGTACCTGGAAGACCACTGGAAGCCAATGCAGCTCACGCAGGAGAGGCATCACATGGGAGCGCCCTCTTGCTCCCATAATCCCCCGCGCGGCCGCATTCTGCACCAGTTGGAGCCTCCGGGTGCTCCTCAAGGGGAGCCCCATGTAGAGAGCATTGCAGTAGTCCAGGCGGGAAGTGACGAGCGCCTGAGTGACTGTGCGTAGGGAGTCCCGATCCAGAAAGGGCCGCAACTGGCGAATCAGGCGGACCTGATGAAAAGCCCCCCTGGCCACGGCCGTCATATGCTCTTCCAAAGACAGCCGTGTATCCAGGAGGACGCCCAAGTTGCGAGCCCTCTCCGTGGGGCCAATGATTCGCCCCCAATAGCCAGCGTATATCGGGACGCCGGAAGCCACAGCCACTCGGTCTTGGAAGGGTTGAGTCGAAGCCTGTTATTCCCCATCCAGATCTGCACGGCCTCCAGGCACCGGGACATCACTTCAAGGGCATCGTTGGGATTATAAAGATCGTTTAGTTATAAAGATCTCTGAGGGAATGGCTTAATGCATACAGTATGCATACATACACTATGCCAGATATAGCCAGCTGGTTTGCCCAATGTCATTGCAATGATATAATGCATTCATACATATGCATTCAACCCCATGGAAGCAGTGGGAGACTTTGAGGCACAGCATTTCGTAATCAGGAACAACAAGAGCTCAGCATGAACTTTGACAGCTTTCACTTTATCCCCTTGCCTTTCATTAAAGGAGCCTTATTTTCTGATCAAGTATTTTAAGATCTCTGTGGAGATTTTTCTTTCCATTTTCTTTCCATTTTAGGGTACAACCTTTGGTCATAGAACTGCATGTAGTCTCCTTGAATGAGACTTCCAGAGTAATTTCAGAGATTAAATTACGGTATTTAAAATTAACAGATGACCTAAAAAATCAGGAGAATAATCTTCTTACCAACCATATATAGGTTTATTTATTTTAAAATAGTCAAATTGTATAGCTGGAAAGTTTTCTTCTTGTATACTGGTATTTTTTTATTTCTCCCTTTTTATTTTAGTTTAAATAGGATTGAGTGTAATAGGGTATTTCCTCTTGTACATCCAGTATGTATAATTGCCTTATTATGGAAACATTCTGAAGTATAATATGAAATACTTGTAAAGTTATTCTTAATAATGGGAAACAGTTGACTTTGTAGTTGCAAGTATTGTGAATTTTACAGCCTCCAGAAAGCCGATTAGGCTCTTGTAAGCTCAACAGGATTTCTCACTTTTTGTTTTAAATAGATGAGTTGTATGTTGTAGGTCAAATTTCAAAGCAGTTTACTCTATGGCTATGAGTTCTGTTAAGAAAAAAAGATCCTTGAAATATCTTTTTGAGTTCATAGAAAATATTTTCTATTTTTTGTTTCTTGGTCAGGAAATCTGATATTAAACAAAATAATGTAGAGAATATCCTTTAATATAACAGTTCTATTGGTATATGTGTATGTTTGTGCAAACTCAAAATTTGCTTCTGTTTGTTGCCTCTTGTCAGGCAGCCTGGAGAAGACTAGCACTTTAATACACACACACACACACACACACACACACACACACAAAATGATTAAGGTATCACTACCAATATCTTCCAACTTTTGAAATGATAAATATTTTAACAACTGTATAAGGCTCTTTGCAGAAAGATTTTTACTTTGGTGCTTCATGGAATTGCCACAAATGGTTGATGTTCCATTCATTATTTATTTCTCTGGGATGTACATTTCAAATCAGATTTAGAGTGGAAGACTTTTACTTCTCTACTGTACGAAAGTGTTGAAAGAGAATGTGAAAGATATAATGATATGTACCACAATCAGAATAGTTTTTTTTCTAGCTACTAGACGCTTTTTGAACAAAATACCATATACTGTATATCCAATTATTGTTAATTATTGGGCACACAATAACAGATTGTAGTGTGAAGATGGATTATGTTTTAATTTTGTCAATTAAGGGATATACCTTTTGGCGAATTTCATTTTCCTGAGAAACAATAGAGAATAAAACAACATTTCTCTGAATTTTGTAATGCGATTATCCAGTTAAAAGAGAATTTGTAAACATACAATCCATAAAGCATAATGTGTTTTGCATGGAAAATAAGACTGCAAAAAGTTACACATATTAGGCAAAATTGCAGTAAAAATCCATGTATTAGGAAAAAGGCACAGGTTTTTTTAGGGTGTATTTTTAAAATTCTTCATGAAGAAATAAGATTAACTGAATTTTAAGGTTGCATGGATTACAAATTTAAGGCAACTTAATAAAATCTATATATTTTTGTTCATTAGACACAAGCAAAATTAATTTAACCTTGGGCCCAATGATTAGAGTTTTTATTGGCTTGCTGGAGATCTTAAAAGTTAAAAATGAAGCTAAGGCAAAAATTATAATTAATCTTATGTGAGTTATATTACTCAAAAACAAAACAAATTGAAAACAGTAACTATGAGAGGGACCTTAGAGTCTTAGTGGACGATCACTTAAACATGAGTCAACGGTGTGTGGCAGCAGCCAAAAAAGTTAATATAATCCTTGGTTGTATAAACAAAGGCATAAAATCAAAATCACGTGAAGTATTACTACTGTTGTATAAAGCCTTAGTAAGACCACACCTGGCATACTGCATCCAGTTTTGTCACCACATTACAAAAAAGATGTTGAGACTTTGGGAAAAAGTGCAAAGAAGAGCAACTAAGATGATTAAGGGCCTGAAGACTAAAACATATGAAGAACAATTGCAGGATTTGGGTTTGACTAGTCTAGAGAAAAGAAGAACTAGGGGAGACATAATAGCAGTATTCCAGTATTTGAGAGGCTGCCACAAAGAGGAGGCGGTCAATTTATTTTCCAAAGCACCAGAGGGCAGGACAAGAAAAATGGAAACTAATCAAGGAGAGAAGCAACCTAGAATTAAGAAGAAACTTCTTAATAGTGAGGACAGTTAACCAGTGGGACAGTTTGCCTTCAGACATTGTAGGTGCTTCATCACTGGAGGTTTTTAAGAAGTGTAGAACAAAACAAGAGGGGATTACCTATAAAGAGCTTCTTAAAATGGAAGGGGAAGTTGCAGTTAAAATCCCTAAATGCATTAAAAAAAGAAAGAATAATTCAAACTTGGTTTCAGTATGGTCAGTTGCAAGCTAGATGGAAAGAAGATCAGAGAATTGGTATCATGCAGAATGAGGAAAATTTGGTAAAACAAATTAGAGACCAAGGTCAAATGCATATAAAAATATTATATAATATATTGATAGAAATAGATTCAGAAACGGAATTAGTTAAGGATTATATGATAAAATGGGCACAAAACATTCAGGAACCAATAATGATGGAAACTTGGGAAAAAATATGGGTTAGAAATGTAAAATTTACGCAAGCACAAAATTTAAGAGAAATTTTTTAGAAAATGTTCTATAGATGGCATTTAGATCCTAAAAAGTTGGCTTGTATGTATCCGAATTTGCAATCTAAGTGTTGGAGATGTGATTGTGATGATGCCACTTATTATCATATATGGTGGACTTGTAAAAAAAGTTAAAGCATTTTGGATTAAAATATGGTGGATTATCCAAAATATTCTTAAAAAGAAGATAAAGTTTACTCCACAATTGGTTTTGCTGGGTATAATTACAGGTTGTACGGTTATAGAGACTAAATTGATTTTAAATTTAATAACTGCAGCTAGACTTCTGGTGGCGCAATATTGGAAGAAGGAAGATTTGCCTACTATTGAAGAATGGTCATTAAAAGTAGCGAATCTGGCAGAAATGGCGAAAATTTCAGCATATTTGAAAGATCATTCACAAGAAAGATATATATCGGAATGGAGAAGATGGATTGATTATATTCAAAACAAATATCGGACTAAAAAGTATCAAATAGCTTATGAATGAATAGAAAAATTAAGAGTATGAATATTTAGTTAAGTAAAAGGGGAGTTAAAGTGTGAAGGGGGGGATAGGAATCCTTAGTTAATTAGCTTAGTTTAGCATATGATTGTTAATTGTTATACCCTGTATTTTGTTCTGGGAAGTTTGGGGGAGGGGATTAGGAAGGGAGGGGGGATGGGGAAATATTTGTAAAAATTTTTTTTCTTTTTTGTAAAACTCTTTAATAATAATAAAAAAAGAGACTGGACAGTCACTTGTCTGAAATGGTATAGGATGTCCTGCTTGATCCAAAGTCCCTTCCAGAGCCGTATTCTGATGAAAGATTAAATCAATATGATCTGGGAGAACTAGTTTGGTGTACTAGTTAAGGCACCAGGTTAGAAACCAGGAATCTGTGAATTTTAGTCCTTGGGTCAGTCTCTCTTTCATCACTAGAGAAGGCAATGGCAAACCACTTCTGAAAATACTACTAAACAAAGTGCAAGGATTGATCTAGGCAGTCGCCAGGAGTTAACACTGATTCAAGGCACCCCAAACCATCGATAAATTGTTTACCATATCTGCCTGAATGGAAGACTTGAACGTAATGATTAGCTTCACTCCCAAAAGAAATAAGAAAAAAGTGATGAACAGATAAAAATCCTCCGTATTCCCAACTTTTGCAATGATAAAATGTAAGATGATGGTATTTGCCTTTACAGCTGGAATAATTCAAGGCCTATCTTCTTAAATGTCTGCTTCTTCCATGATGAACCTATCCATTAAAATCTGTAGAAAACTCCAAAATCCTTCCATAAAACAAAGTGAGACACTGAAGAAATGGTATAAAAGGTTTTTCAAAATGTGGAGCCAAATTTTGCATCCCAAATGTATTGACAAATATGTACATACTTATTTTTAAGTATCACATTGCTCAAGCGTGTTTTCTTTGTTGTCTACCCTTCCATATACAGTGAAAGCATTTTCTCCATCTTCTCTACATCTGGATTTCTAGTGTGCATGGTTATAATGGCACTCAAATAGATAGAACGTCTCATGGCATTAAAAATTATTAGCATTCTTTGACATGTTATACACAAGGTGAAAAGCACTCCTGAAGGCTGAGGATTCTTCATCAGGTTTGGCATGACGTATTATGTCCATGTTTGTTCTTAGGGTTAGAGAGGTTCTCTCCTTTTACATAATTAACCTGATAGTAACAATAGTAGCTATAGCAGGGGTAGAAGTACATGACAAGTTTCATAATTAGAACCACTGTACAACCCATAAGTGAAGATGCAAAAGAGTTTGACAGGAAAATGTTTTAGTGATTTTAATGGAGGAAATATTGGCAAGTTTCCAGTTCTTTGAGGCATATTTGATGATGCTGGCACAAATTGTGTAACAGTAATTCTTTTTCACATAAAACAAATTTCTGGATGAAAATGTTCAAGCACATAAATTACTAGTGCTATTTGTGAATTTGCATAAAGGAAATTCACAGATACTATAGCAAAGGAAACCCGTGAGTACTGCAATATTAATATTGAGAATTAATTATTAATGACTACTGCACTACTTAAAATTGGCTGTAAAGTAAGATATTTGTAGGATTAATTGAACCTCTCTCTTCATTTGTTCACACAAACCATTCTCTCTCTCCCAAATTAGTCTCTTCTGTGTCACTTTCTCTGTCTCTGTCTCTCTCTCTCTCTCTGGGTGCGCACATGTGTGTATTCACCCACAGAAAACTAGGCTATTTGCAGAAGTATAAAATATATTAATTACTATTGAATTCAGTGGCTTTCACTGCCAGGTAAGTATGCTGTGCTAGAAATGGATCTATTTAACCCAGCTAAAGGATGCAGCCAAGAAAAAGCATTACAATTCTGCCATGGTCTGACTTGTATTATTATTTTCGTCAGCCATCCAATGCCAAATTATATAGGGTTATCACTTTTAGCTTGTCTCTGAGATTTAGCACCCAGGGATAGTCCCACTGAATCATCAGCTGACAGCCATGAAAGCTTCATAAGTGGTTTTGTTGTTTTTTGAGGATATTTTGAAGCGGGTGGAGCCAGCCGTAAAAAAAATCTAGAATGTACAGAGACAAAACTTATAAACTAATGGTTTAGAAGCGTGTAATTAAATATCATAAAAGCAACCAAGTCCACATTTTCCCCTGTGGAAAGCTTAAAATTGCCTGAACCATTACTGCCTTGAGTGTTTCAACATCATCTAGCATACTTTTGCACTCATTAAAACCTCATTTTGACTAACACTGAACAGCTTGAAATTTCCTTTTTAAAGATACATATATACATCATCAGAATCAGCTAGTGAAGGGCAATCAGTACAATGCTTATAAGAAAATTACATATAAATATGCTATTTTCCCTTATAATTGCAACTGCTCTATTCTCTTAAATGAAAAATAATAAAAATATGGCTAACTAGCTTCCTTGATACGTTCAGTGGAATTTGGATCTGCACAATGAGCTCTAATTCACGAGCAAAATGAAGGCTGTTCATCTCTTCATCTAGAGCAGTGTATCTCAACCTTGACAACTTGAAGGTGTGTGGAGATCACACTTCCTTAGGTTGCCAAGGTTAAAAAACACTGGTCTAGATACATATCTCTACCGCAAGGATCTTTATGAAGAAAATTAGAGAACAATTTTAAATCCAACTGGTCACTTTAAAGCAGAAAAACTTCAATAATATTGTAGTCCTTAAAGTGTTTTATACACTGTTAGAGAATTAATAGAGATATAGAGAAGCAAATTAAGTTAATTATAACAAAAGGATTAATGGATATTAGATAGATAATAAGATGTATTTTAAGACATGCCAAAAATTGAAACTGAAGAGTTACAAACCCATCATTTTGGAAAATAGAACAAGTTGGATTAGATGTTTCTTGTTTTTCTGTTACTTTCTTATCTTTCTTCCATAATATTCTTCTGAGTCATATGTTTCTAGATTATAACTCCTGAAGATGAACAGTTTTATTATTCTAAAAGGTACTTTGGGAGCATTAGAAGTGGAATTACTTAGAATATCAATTTTGATTTTAAGCTCTTTTACTAAGTCAACTAAAATAATTAAACATAGTTTCAAAGGGCTTTTAAATTAATCCTGGATGAATGAATAGAAAGGAATCAAAATTTTGTAGCTTCTAAGATATTGCTTTGATTTCTTCCTCATGAGAGGTGATGGTTGAAAAAATAATAATAGCATTGACTAAATGACTAAACCAACAATGATTTAACTCACTGATTAGTTTCCACTAAAGAAACAAATATTTTTAAAGCCAATGAGAATTAACTTCAGGTGAAATGGAAAACAACAGCAGAAGATGTAACTTGTCTCTTTGAGTCATTGTCGAGAGGGTTGAGAAGACTGAAAAAGGAAAAAAAAATCACAAAAATTGACGTAGAATAAATACACAGAATGAATGCAACATCTAATAATGACAACTCTGAATGCTCTAACTAAATGCTAAACATCTGGTAATTCACCACTAGTAAATAATAAATAATTCCTGAAAGTTATTCGCCAATGAGATGCTTTAAAACAGATTGCTTACTGACTTTAACGCATAGTAAACATCACTTTGTAATCAGAATTATTATGATTGAAGAATGTATGTTATGTTGTTTGCTATTTTGATTAATGGGTATAATAAAAACAAGCATAAAAGTTGTGAATGGCAGCTATTTAGCGTAATTTGGACTTAATGTAACTTATGTTTTCTAAATGGAGGATGATTTAGATTTTGGCTTTAAGATGTCTAGCCATGGAAAAGTTGCTTTTGGCAGCATTGGGATTACATCCAAACACTAATGCAGAGAATCAGTTTACAATTTGGAGTTGAATTAATTTGCCATTTGGAGTTATATAGATAGTCCTCCACTTAAGACAGGTTGCTTAGTAACCAATTAAAGTTACGACGGACCCCAAAAACGGACTTATCAGCCAGTTTCAAGATTCTGATGTCTAATTCCCCCATAGTCATGTGACCGCATTTTGGATACTCAGCAACTGGCCCACCTCTGTGGCCATTTGCAGCAGAACAGGCACATGACCATAGTTTACGACATTTTTGCCAGAAACTAGCATTTACGCTGGCAAAAACTTCTCCTTACCAAACAATGCTATTTTTGTTTAACTGCCACATTTGCTTAACAACCCCCACAAAAGTCATAAAATCAGGTGCAGTCAGGTGGTGACACACTTATGACCATCATGATTTATGAATGAAATTGTGGGCTCAGTTACTAATTTTAGTCAAGGACTACTTGTGTGCAGCTGTACACAAGTAGATTTAAAATCAAGTAGATTCCCAAATGGTTTGGCTCTAAAATGTTTTCTGATGGCAGATAACCAATGTAATTTAAATTTTATGTCAACCTCCTGAAGCAATCTAATCAAAAAGAAAGCTTAACATTTTTACTTCTTACATTTTTAGGTCAGAGCTAGAAGCCAAGTATAGAAATGTTTTGAAAACATCCCATATTAAAATAGACAATATCTATAAAATGCATTAGTGCTCTATGTTTTAGAATGTGTTACTTTTAATTCCTGTACACCTCAGTGTGAAGAAAACTGTCAGAAAAACGGGACCTAGTTACTACATTTTTAGTACTCCTCTTTGTACACCAAATTTAGCAAGCCAAAATTGTAAAAAATAAAAATAAAAAAAGAATGAAAGAGCATGCATGATCACTAAAAATATGGTTGCAAAAGCCACATGTTGCAGTAAATGTCCACAACACCAGTATTCGTGGAAGAGGTTATTTGTACTACACAGAAATTACCAAGCCTCTTTAACTTTTTTGTATTATACACTGTCAATATCCTTGGCCATGCTGATTTGGTCAGCTAAAGTCCAACATGATCTGGAGGATCACAAGTTTATTATTCCTGCTAAAATAGCACGATGAATCTATATTTATTTATAATATAAATATTTATTTTACCTTTATTTATTGAAACATTACTATTTGAAAAAAAATGAAATAACATGTCACAATATTTAAGCAGTTTGTAAAAGAACTTCATTCTATTTTCCATTTTTAATTAAGTTGTCTAACTCATTTTAATTTTTTTTTATGAAATTAGAGACGTTTTGAGAGACGTTTATGTTCCCGAATTTTTTTCTTTCTCTCAAAAAGCTTTTTGTCCTTCATAACAACAAACAACAAAGTACCATGTAAGATGCTTAAAATGTCAACTGTCAACATATACAGTAACCTATTTTCAAATTTTCTTTCAAACTCTTTATCTATTTCCATACCCAATACTGCAGTACAGCTCTTTCAGAACTGTTTTTGTTAAAAGGGAGTCAAATATTTTTAGAATGTTTTTAGCTTGCATAAGCTGAACTATTAAATATTCCCATTTATTTTCTTTCTGACCTTCATGTACATAAAATGTGGTATTTTCAGTTATAAATCCAAAAATAATAGTATGTGAGCCAAGGACATTCCTGCTACACAGAATGACTTCCATATACCTGTAGTAACCTCTGTTCATAATGATGTTCTGTACTCAAGGATTCTCGACCTCTCAGAAATTGATTTGGTGAGAGTGCAAGAACTGGAAATGCTGTCACCTTCAAAGCTCTCCATGTTCAGGCTGTAACTATTTGTGGGATCATCTTCTCCAGTAATATCTCCCATCCCTGATAAAAATAAATAGGTTGGCCTTATGCCCTTCAGTTGCAGGTACTGTGTCAATCTACTTTCTTTAGGAATAGAATGGAATGGAATGGAATGGAATGGAATGGAAATAGGAAATAGGAAATAGGAAATGGAATAAAATACTTTATTGGCCAAGTGTGATTGGACACACAAGGAATTTGTCCCCAGTGCATAAGCTCTCAGTATACGTACAAGCAACAAAGTGATAAATAATAAATCATAAGATACAATCATAAATCATAAGATACAATCATAAATCATAAGATACAACCAACAAAATGATAGTCATAAGATACCAATAAGAGTAGGTAATAAGAAAAATGAAAAGGATAACAGTGATACAGTCCTGCTACCTGATTAGGCATGGACAGTGCTGTGGGAAATATGTGTTTAGTAGACTGATGGAATTACAGCTTCCTGGATATTTCAAAGACTTTTCTCTTTTGGTGTTTTAACATGGTGACTTCAAAGAATCTGGGGGCTGAATGACATTTTCTCAACAGCATGGAAACTGTTTTAAAGGTGGTATATTCCTAGATTCTCGTATTCTGTATGTTGTTTTATCGATATGGTGTGCTTTGGTTTTGTTTTAGTCTGAACTACAAATGCCATGCACTCACAGTCAGTTTATGATTGGAATAGCCCATAAGTCCTATAAGATACATACATATCTAAATACATATAGGTGTACATGGTAAAGGTAAATAAATTACATTTACTGAAACAAATTATATTCTTCTGATCACTTCCTTTTTAAAATAAAATGTTAACATAATTGAGATTTTTTTTTGCTTACTTCATGACTATTTTCTGTCCATCTATTTCTTTTTTTACTGATGCAAGTTATAATTTCTATTATTGTCCAGAAAAAGAGAATGAGCCATAATAGCATAAATTGTTTTTTTTCACTTGTTACATTAAATGGGGATTTTTTTAGTCATAAGCAAGTCAACTCAACCAGTTTCACTTCCTACCCTAAGTCATGAACTTGTTTTACAACAGCAGTCATCAACTGGCAGTCCGTGGACCACTGGTGGTCCATGAGAAAATTTTGGTGGTCCGCAGAAAAATTATTTGTATTTTTTATATTGCACTAAATCAGGGGTCCTCAAACTACGGCCGCTGGGACAGATACCTGCAATGAAAGTTTGTGTTGCTGCAGAGTCTCCCCTTTCAGGGTCTTTTTGTGTGGGTCGGGGGGAGAGAAATTCTGACTTGGGGCCTGCTTCAGCCTCCTGGTGTGGGCTTTGGGCAAAGGCTGGAGGGAAATACCGCTGGTGGCGAAGAGCTGGAGGGCCTTGTTCCAGTGGGACTGCATCATGGCCTGGAACTGGCTGACTATCTCAGCCCACTGAGCCTCCAGGTGCCGGTACCTGGCCTTGCACTCCCACAGGTCTTCCCTCTGCTTGGAAAGCCTATGCTCGTAGTCCTCAGTGAGGTACTTCTACAGGGCCTCTTTTTTGGCCAGATCCAATTTGAACTGAGCCAGCTGTTTTACCAACTCTTTCTCATTGTGACTGCTTCCTGTTGGGGCCCTAAGGAGCCCGGATGGGGAGGCAAGGAATGGTTGGGAGGGTAGGGGTGAGCTGGCGAGGCGCCCTCAACTTAAGTGACATCGAGTTGGCCACATCCACACAGTCACATAACCACCTAGCCATGCCCACCCAGCCGGTCATTAGGCAGATCATACTAGTGGTCCGCAGGATTTAAAATTATGAATTTAGTGGTCCCTGAGATCCGAAAGGTTGGTGACCCTTGTTTTACAGTATATCATGTATAACCAAAAAGAAACAAAGCACATTATAGCTTGCTGTTGTATGCAAACCGTACCAGTAGAACTATTTTTGAGTATATATATTTAGAATTATACTGTAATATGTTGGTTTAAATCTGAAATATATTTATTACACATTCTAAAAAAAACCCACCATTCTGGTATCTGAAGTCAGGAATTGAATTGTGCTATTTTGAGGCTGAAAAGTTAAATCCCTGGGAATGGAAGAAAATAATATTGCTTTATAAATTAAGGCCAGGAATAGAAATGATACAATTTCCAGGATCCTAATATTTTCCAATTTCAGCCTTCAAGGCCATTTGTGCCATTAACCTTGATTGCAGGAAGTAAATGCTTGTTCTTTTGTCCTATTGAAGGATGGGGGATTCTCCATTTCATGTGGAGCAGTTATAGTGATGATTCTGCTTTTATCATACCATTGTTCTATTGTGGGTTATAAAAGATGCTGTTCAGTCACAGAAAGGCTCATTTAAGAATATGATGGAAATATATTATCTTGCATACTGACCTTATCTGAAATTTGTGATGAGAATGGAAAATTGTAAAAATTTATGAACAGGACAGAATTAATTTTTCTCAATTCTAGACACACATCATATGCCCGCAACCTACAGAGATGTTGATGGTGAATAAAGAGATTGGAAGGCATCAGATTAAATATAAAATATGTAGGTAGATATGGGATAAGGCTGCATTGTTTACCAGTTTGCTTCCAGGTCCAATTCAAGGTGTTGATTATCACCTTTAAAGGCTTACATTGCATGGAGCCTGCTACAGACCTCCATATGCTAAGGAATTTTTGTGGGCAGGGTCAATGGACAGCCATGTGAAATACTGTACAACCTGAGAACTTCTCCCACTTTTTGACCTTCCAGACTGGGTTTTGCCAGTTGACTTGGGGCCCTGAGGGAGATGCTCACTGCTGAAGGCAGTTGATGGGGTAAGAAGACCTCATCTCTGTACCTTCCATCTCTTGATTCCTGATTTTCTGCATAGTTTTTTAAATAAATAATTTGCATAGTTTTAACTGCTTTTTGATTTAGATTTTTGTGATCTGTAAGCTGCTCAGATTCACCCTGTTGGGAAAATGGGCGGCATATAAATTTAATAGATAAGGACTTTAACCGACAGTTGGTGGAAATATTGCAAGCAGGTAGAGTGCAGTGCTTTGATATTGTACAATATTAAAAGGAAAGAGTCAGAAATGCCTTGTTTCCTCTCCTGAATCCATTTCTATCAATGTGCTAAAATTCATATTATGCCTTACTGATTTCAGGGGAAGAAGAAACCTTCTTCAGACACTTCAGGGATTCTGTGACTTTTACTTATCCATTATTCCTACTTATCTTGTTCCTCAGAATCCAACTAACATTCACTATCATAACTTGAACTCTTGCATTTCCCCTTAGCACCCGGTTTCCCTGACCTTTACAGAAAATTGTAAAGGCTCAGCAGCTATTTATGCACTCTTTGATGGTTCAGCAGTTTACTGAGATAGACCATTTATTAGTATGGAAATACTGAAATATGCAACACCATTTATCTGCAGCAGTGTTTCTCAACCCTGCCCCCTTTAAGATGTGTAGACTTCAGTTCCCACAATTCTGGAAGTTGAGTCCACACATATTAAAGGGGCCAGGGTTGAGAAACACTCTTCTGGGGACTGAAAATAATATAATTCAAAATTGTGCTTAGATGTTACTTGAACAAACAGAGGACTGAGCAGCTGATCACTGCCTATTTTGTATATCTAAAAGAATTGCGTGTTATTCAAACCTGTTCATATGATGGAGTGAAGTAATTCAAGCATTTTGTTGACTTCTGTGGGCTGCAACAACTTAAATGGATTCCCTAAGCTACTGATTCTTTTGATATTGTACAATCATAATAATCACATCTATATGGAAAGAAGCAAATTTATTCTTGGACTACTTAATTGGTTCATCAAAGCAGATATTTTGTACTGCTTGATTTATTCTTTGTTGCTTCTATAATTGTATTTTAGATTTCATTTTCATACCGTGTTTACTTACAGATCATCTAGAGAATTTTTGTTACTGGATAACATATTCTTTCAGTAAACATTTAATCAAGTAACTCCATGTAGAAAAAAATCCTGTATCAGCCCCCAAATCTGTAAAATAGTTTTAAAATATCTGAAGGCAAATACTTTTTCTTCAGAGCATACAAGGCTAAGTATGCATATTCCACTGACCTCTAAATCGTTGTGTGTACTTTATATTGTAGCCTCAAAAATTGGTAATAAGAAATTGCCTTTTAATTGCACAGCTGTTGACCCATTAAATTTCAGTTTAAGAGAATCTATATATTAGCATTTTTGCATCAACTGAAATTGCACTTGAGAAAATTGAAAATGCATGACATGATTAACATGCATATAGACAGAAGATTTTAAACACATTGACATCATCCCCTTTCCTAAGATTATTCAAGTACCAATCTTTCTGATAACTCAAACTGATATACCATCATTGTGTGGGTGGGGGGGGTGTGACCTAGTTTTACTATGACTACTGTAATCCTATGAGGCAAGTTGGACTGAGCGAAAATAACTGATCCAAAGATAAGTTATTTCTTTAGAAACTTATTAGCAATGTTACCTTACATATTTCACAACGCACACATAACTCCCATTAAATTTAGTAGAATTTGCTTTGGAGGAAATTATGCCTATGTAAACAGTTGTGTTTTTATTTTTGTATATATTTTTAATATATTTTCATGTGAGCTGTTTTGATTGTGGCAGCAATCAAAATATGTTCAATAAATAAATTTGTCTATCCTCAAAGTCAGTGTTTTTTCAACTTCAGCAACTTTTAGGTTGTATGGACTTCAACTCCCAGAATTCAGTGGTGAAATCCAAATTTTTTTTACTACTGGTTCTGTGGGAGTGGCTTGGTGGGCATGGTGTGGCTTGAGGGGCATGGCAGGGGAAGGATACTGCAAAATTTCCATTCCCACCCCACTCTGGGGGCAACCAGAGGTGGTATTTGCTGGTTCTTCGAACTACTCAAAATTTCCCCTACTGGTTCTCCAAAACCTGTCAGAACCTGCTGGATTTCACCCCTGCCAGGATTCATGAGCTACCTTGCGCTAAGCTTTCTCATATATATATATTATAAAGTTCATCAACAAGAAAGCCAATAATTGTGATTTTCTATAGCTTCAGCGTCACTTCAGAAAAAGCCCTGACTTGAGACCCATCAATCACACCTATCTTGTAGGACCATGCGAAATATCTTAAAAGGGTACTTTATAAAATAGATAAGTGTGAGTAAAATACTCAAGGAATTAAAGCAGCTCCTTCCTCTGAAATGTTTAGTGTGGCTCCTCTGAACATGTTTCATGATAGTCTGTACATGTTTGTGTTTATTTATGCTTTTCTGGCAGTTCCAGTGGAAGAGTCTGCACAATGCACATATAATAATGTATAGACATTTCTTAAGCTGAGCAATTTAAAGATGTGTAGATTTCAACCAGCCCTGTAGAATTCCCCAGCCCTGGTATAATTGACACAGACTATGTAGCTTAAAACTGCACCTCAAATCTTTGTGATTTGGCTGTTGAAACTATTTCCACAGGCACAAACAACATTGTGGCTTAATACTGATATTATACTATGGCACACTATGGTTTGGTATGTTTTGTGATATGTGGTTTGTGGTTATTCAATAATTATTGTTAAATAGGTAAGGCCTAATGAAAGCCACATTCTTTTATTCTTTGTCAGTCCAACCCGATGACTAAAGAATCCCTTAATTAGCAATGGGGGCAAGGAAGGAAAAATGAAGTGTGATGGGATTAGGACTCTGGGCTTGTAACCAAGAAGTACAATATTATTATTGCATATGCTGTTGCTTAGTCTTGCTGGTGCAAAATTGTTTCCATTCCTGCCTTTCAATTAAGTAATGTTGCCATTATATTTTAACAACTTGGTTGCCAAGTTTATACTTGGTTGTGAGTTTATATCACAGCACAATGGGATTTTGATGATATCTGTGTTCAATCAGCAGGTTGACAAATTTGTATAAGTGTTACAAGCCAGCTAACAAGAGAGCTTTTGTAGAAACCCAGGTGATTTGTCTCCTAGCACTTTGCAATTTCTGTCGATATTTCTTGCAGAGTGCCTCCTGCGCAAAATCTTCAGATAGATCTTTATTTAGAGCCACTGGACATAGTAGGTAAAAATCATGACTTTGCTGAGTTGCTTGTGATCTCTCCTCTATAGTAGGTCTTGCCCTGCTTGTTAGAAGGCATTCAAACTTTAATAAATTGCATATGATAAAAATATTTAAAGCATTTTAGTGGTGACACTGCAGCTACTAAAAAAAAATCGAAAATATTTCAAGTGATGTCTTGGGATTTAATGAAAGCAAACAAAAACCTACAACCAAGTAGGATGTAGATAATTGAAAGCATAATTGTACAATGAGAGATAGGACATCCACGCAAGTACAGCTTGGCCACCACGTAACTAAGTAAATACTGAAATACCATGCTTTATCAATAAGCATTTATCTTCATCTTTAGGAAAAATTCTAAAGCAAATTCTCTTTCATCAAACTTGAATGAGGATTGGCAGAAGAAAATATTTCTCTGCTCACCATTGTGTGTTCTGGAGTCAGTGGGCTTTTTCTAGGGCAAAACAGCATTATTTTTTGCTTCTTTGTTTTAGTTTTGAGTACTAGCTGGTTTTTACTATATGACCAAATGCCTTTACATCCTATTGGGATCTGAATAAGGATTCATCAGTATTGACAAAGGATTTATTGAAAATACTCTATAATCCAGGTCAGAATTGAAGCAAAGATTGTTTTTTCTTTTAGCGCAACATTAGCAAAACAGATTCTAGAGCAGGGGTGTCAAACTCGATTTCATTGAGGGGCGCATCATGGTTGTGTTTGATCTCAGAGGGCCAGAGTGGTGTGGCCAGGGTGGGTGTGGCCAGTTTGATGTCACTCATTGCTCTGTTTTTGGCTGTGACAGCTTCCTGCAGCCCTCTGCAAGTGAAAATGGAGCTTGGGGGCCTACCAGGGCTCTGTTTTTGGCTGTGAGGGCCTCCTGCAGCCCTTTGCCAGCAAAAACAGAGCTTAGGGAGGCTGTGCCCATGCTCCTTTTTCACTGGCAGAGGCACCGCGGACCAGTCCCTCACTATTTCCAGAGGGGGCCCACTGGCCAGATCTAAACACAGGCTGGATCTGGCTTGTGGGTCTTGAGTTTGACATCCCTGTTCTAGAGGGTGTCTTAAAAAAGGCTTGCTTGATTGCTGAATATCTGGCATGGACTCAAACAGCAAATCCGTGTTGGCAACACAATTGGGAAGAGTAAGAAAATGCTATTGCAGCTTTAATTAAAAGGGTTAACATTGTTTCAGTGGAAACAGTGGAAGGAGTATTTCTGTTGAGATCCACCTCATTATTATTATTTTTTTTAAAAACGAACAGATGTTTTGGGGATTATTTTATATTATGTCGTATTACTTAAATAAGTGGATGCCTCCCCCGCTCCCCCCAATTTCTAGTTTGCTGTCCTCTGGAATGCTCTCATAATAAAAGTTGTTTAAAATCAAAGGAAGCTTATTATGGCATCCTGTAGAAGGACTTGTGTGATCTGGAATATAAAAGAAAGCTTAAAAGACATACTGTGTTTCATCTGTGTTTTGTACTAATTACATGGACATGATCAAAGTATGTAAAACTGAGCAAGATCTAAAAATGAAAGAGTTTAGCCTTTAACTCACTTTAATAAAGGAGCAACTGAACAGCACTCTGGGCAATTTCAAAATCAGAATAAAGTGAACTAAGCATATAACATATGCGCATAATGGAGTTTAAGGTATTCAGTAGACTGAATATACACACATTGCTTGATTGACTCAGTTCTTTGGACTTGACAGTTTTTCAATCAAATCCTCTTGCCCTGTGGATTAAACTTTTGAAAACTATTTGTCAGTTTTAGCCTTCTTATCTGCCTTGAGCTTATTATCTGTAGATGAGTGCTTCATACCTCTGAGGTGAGCTTTTAATCAATGCCATTTAGATTACTGGAATGAACTGGCAACGGTTTTTAAATGAACTGATAAAGATATGCTGTTTGATGTGATTTGGCTGGTTTTGCATTAATATGGTTTGAGCCAACAATTGTGGTTTTTTTATTGATCATCAAAAAGGCAAGAGTAATTTTCACCCCTTTTCTTCTTTGTTTTACTGTTTTAAAAGAACCAATTCTAGTGAGCCCTACATAATTACAACATTAGTGGTTAATCCCAGTAACTGAATAATAAGAGAAGATTGCAAACATGCTAACCAACCAGCATTAGGTTTTTTTAATATACTATACTAGCTATTGTAATTTGTAAAAGTATTTCATGACTTATTGTTTTATGGTAAACCTGCTAATCATTTATTTAAGATTTAGCTAATTGTTTAGCAAATAATTTCTGTCCAGCATCATAGTTTAAAGTTGCCATGGTTTTTTGTTCACCCTTTCTGATGGTCCAGTTTCCTTAGCCATATATTAAACTAGAAACCTTTGATTTCCACAATCATATCTTTGTTGACGATGATATCTATGCACTTAATTTGCACTATGCACTATAGTTGTTATCCCTGTGAACTTCTAAACCTAGAAAGGTAAACTACAAAGTCTTTTCTGTAGTTGTTTATCTTGGATGGAGAATAGAATAGAATAGAATAGAATAGAATAGAATAGAATAGAATAGAATAGAATAGAATAGAATAGAATAGAATAGAATTCTTTATTGGCCAAGTGTGATTGGACACACAAGGAATTTGTCTTGGTGCATACGCTCTCAGTGTACATAAAAGAAAAGATACATTTGTCAAGAATCATAAGGTTAATGATAGTCATAGGGAACAAATAAGCAATCAAATCATATTAAGAAACAGTCAATATAAATTGTAAGGATACCAGCAACAAGGTGACAGTCATACAGTCATAAGTAGGAGGAGATGGGTGATAGGAACGATGAGAAGATTAATAGTAATGCAGACTTAATAACTAGTTTGACAGTGTTGAGGGAATTATTTGTTTAGCAGAGTGATGGCGTTTGGGAAAAAACTGTTCTTGTATCTAGTTGTTCTGGTGTGCAGTGCTCTATAGTGTTGTTTTGAGGGTAGGAGTTGAAAAAATTTATGTCCAGGATGCGAGGGGTTTGTAAATATTTTCACAGCCCTCTTTTTGATTCGTGCAGTATACAGGTCCTCAGTGGAAGGCAGGTTGGTAGTAATTGTTTTTTCTGCAGTTCTAATTATCTTCTGAAGTCTGTGTCTATCTTGTTGGGTTGCAGAACGAACTATAGAGGTGCAGATGACAGACTCAATAATTCCTCTGCAGAACTGTATCAGCAGCTCCTTGGGCAGTTTGAACTTTCTGAGTTGGTGCAGAAAGAACATTCTTTGTTGTGCTTTTTTGATGACATTTTTGATGTTAGGTGTCCATTTTAGGTCTTGAGATATGGTAGAACCTAGAAATTTGAAGGTCTCTACTGTTGATACTGTGTTGTCTAATATTGTGAGAGTGGTAGTATGGGAGGATTTCTTCTAAAGCCCACCACCATTTCTACGGTTTTGAGTGTGTTCAGTTCCAGATTGTTCTGGTCGCACCACGAGGCTAGTTGTTCAACCTCCCGTCTGCATGCGGATTCATCATTGTCTCGAATGAGACCGATCACTGTTGTGTCATCTGCGAACTTCAGTAGTTTAACAGATGGATCATTTGAGATGCAGTCATTGGTATATAGAAAGAATAGAAGTGGAGAGAGCACACAGCCTTGGGGGCCCCCTGTGCTAATTGTTCAGGTATCTGATGTGATTCTGCTTAGCTTCACCTGCTGCTTCCTGTCTGTTAGGAATATTAAGGATTTTCAATAATGGAGCTATGGGCCAGCTTGGCATTCTCTTCTTATACCTTCCAGTCATCAAAAACAATATCATCAGCATATACAAGATTGCTGATCTCTCTCCCAAGAGTTTTAATTCAAATTTCTATTTCTGCCAGATCAGCACTTTTCAAATGTTTTTGTGCGTATATGTTAAATTGGTGACGGTATATAACTTTTGCTCATTCCTTTTCCAAGGAAATGAATCAAATGAATCATTTGATTGATTGATTGATTAGATGCCATCAACTTGATGTTGAGTCTTAGTGACCTCTTTATATTTTTTTATCCATGTGATTTTCTTGGTAAAATGCATGAGTGATTGACTGTTGCCTACTCCTGTACAGTATGAAATGATGCTTTAATTTCTGTGATTAAAGTTACCTGTTTTCAGCATCTTCCTATATCCAATGCAAGTGCTTGTTTACTTTAGCTGGACAGTTTGGGTAACTTTCACACTTTAGGTGACTATACAGGAATTATATTCTGTTGGCATACAATCCCTACATTTTTCCCACTTCCCTCCTGGAAACATCCCTCACCCCAAAATGATGAGATAACAGAAAGAAATGGGGAAGAGGGGTTGAATCATTTAATTCATTTATATCATTTTGCTGCTGATCCCACAAATTATTCAATAGGAAGCTGAGGTAACCCACTACATCCATACTTTTTAACAGCTATCTGTAATCTGTTGTGGTCAGCATAGTCAAAAGCTTTTGTGTAATCAATAAATAAATTAAAAAATTACCCCTTTTTTGTGCGTGAAACTCTTGCATTTTTCATTATCTATCAGATGTTAGCAATCTGTTCCCAGGCACTTTTTCTTCTGAATACAGCTTGTATATTTGGCACCTCATTCCCTATGCATGTAATTCTAACAATTGTCTCATTCAGCAACCATTCAAAGTTACAACGATGCTGAAAAAATAACTTTATGACCAATGCCTTCATTCATGACTTCAGAACTTCCTTCAGTTACATGATTGCCATTGTATTCAGAATCATTGTCCTGTACCTGAGTCCTCTGCCCCCACCTGTTGTACAGATTACAAGAAATGAAGCAAGCACACAGTGGGGATTACACATCAAAAAGCAATTATGTGAAGGGAGGGAGGCTGAGGAGAGATTGCATACAGAAATTGCTTGGTTCTCCCCACACCCAGAGCAGAAAGATTGGAGAGAAAGGATTTCAAGAGAGTAAACAGAACCATCATAGGGAATACTGTTTGTATAGCATTCTTGTGAGGCCCACAAAATTACACCCCAAATTTGCATTATTTAATGAAACCTTCCATTTACCAGATCATGACATTCAGGCATATTATTCCAAGGGTTAAAATAAGTTTTATTAGCTAACTAAAAAGAAGAAACATTGCTTGGAAGCCACAGATAATTCGTCCATAACCACTGTAGATATTTGGAAGCAATACATCTTCTAAATCAGGGATGTCAAACTCGATTTCATTGAGGGCCGCATCAGTGTTGTGTTTGACCTCGGGGGGCTGGAGTGAGTGTGTGTGTCCAGATTGGGCATGGTCAGCTTGACATCCCTCGTGTCGGGGGCTCCTGTGGTAGTCTGAGCACTCTGTCAGAGAAAACGGGCCCCCAAACTCTGTTTTTGGCTGCTACAGCTTCCTGCAACCCTCTGCCAGAGAATATGGAGCTCTGTTTTCGCTGGCAGAGGCATTGTGGGCCAATCCTTCACTGTTTTCAGGGTGGCCCTGCAGGCCAAATCTAAGCACCCTACGGGCTGGATCTGGCCCCTGGGACTTGAGTTTGACACCCGTGTTCTAAATTCACTCTGACTGAAATTTATGGTATTTTTTTTTTACATCTGTAATTTCAGGCAGAATACTAGAAATAATCTGCTTGTACCCTTATAAATACCTCAGTCCTATCCATCCAGCGTCACTTCTTCTCAATGACTAGATGAATAGTACAGTTCTTGGAGAAAACATGTTAATAGAGTAAGATATTAAGAGGGGCTGGGAGTGGGAGGCACTGTTCTACAGTGGTTCTCCTCCTATCTCTCCGACCGGTTGCAGTCTGTGTTGGCAGGAGAGCAGAGGTCGACTTCAAGACACCTTACTTGTGGGGTGCCGCAGGGGTCGCTCCTTTCACCTCTTCTTTCAACATTTATGTGAAGCCGCTGGGTGAGATCATCCGTGGTTTTGGGGTGCAGTGCCATCTTTACGCTGATGATACTCAGCTGTACATCTCCACCCCAGACCTTGCAGTGATGTCCCAGTGCCTCGAGGCCGTGCGGATCTGGATGGGGAGAAGCAGGCTCCGACTCAACCCTTCCAAGACTGAGTGGCTTTGGCTGCCGGCGTTCCGATATAGCCAGCTGATACCATCGTTGACTATTGGGGGTGAGACATTGGCCCCCATGGAGAGGGCTCGCAACTTAGGTGTCCTCCTGGACACACGGCTGTCTTTAGAAAAACATATGACGGCCGTGGCCAGGAGAGCTTTCTATCAGGTTCGCCTGATTCGCCAGTTGCGACCCTTTCTGGATCGGGACTCCTTATGCACAGTCACTCATGCCCTCGTCACTTCTCGACTGGACTACTGTAATGCTCTCTACATGGGGCTCCCCTTGAGGTGCACGCGGAGGCTCCAACTGGTCCAGAATGCGGCCGCGCGGGTGATATTGGGAGCGACATGGCGCTCACATGTAACACCTCTCCTACGCGAGCTGCACTGGCTCTCAGTGGCCTTCTGAGTGCACTTCAAGGTATTGGTTCTTACCTTTAAAGTGCTCCATGGCTTAGGACCTGGGTACCTACGAGACCACCTTCTGCAACCTATAACCTCCCACCAACCAGTACGCTCCCACAGAGTGGGCCTCCTCAGGGTACCATCACTAAAGCAATGTCGACTGGTGGGTCCCAGGGGGAGAGCCTTCCCTGTGGGGGCACCTACCCTTTGGAACAGGATACCCCCAGGGATAAGAATAATCCCAGATCTTCGTACTTTCCATCGGGCACTTAAGACCTTCCTCTTTCACCAACCCGGGCTGGCATAATTAATTTTTTCTTTCCTTTTCCTAATTGTGTAAATTTTATTCTGAAGATCTTAACTTAACTGATAAGCCAAATTGACTTAATTATTATTTATTGCTTCTATTCACATTTTTATATATATGTTTATTTTGACTGTTCACCTCCCTGAGTCCTTCGGGAGAAGGGCGGTATAAAAAATTAAATAAATAAATAAATAAATAAATAAATAAATAAATAAATAAATAAATAAATAAATAAATAAATAAATAAATAAATAAATAAATTGAAAGAAATTGTATGCTCTTTCTGTTACAGTTTTTATGTTCATTTACATAAAAATGCCAATTGCCAGTGCCTTCAGAAATGCAATATGTGTGCTAGCTTTTCTTTTTTTTAACATCTAGGACTATTTATGTTTATTTTCCTATTTTAAGAAACATAACTGAGCATGCAGGAAGTTGTTAAAGAGATTGTTTTTCACTGCAGTTGGGAAAGCATGAGTGCTAAAGCCAGCTAATGTACTGTGTGATTTAAGCAAGTGGCCCTGAAGATAATATAGTATTCCAGGTGCTTTTAAGATGCTATTAACCACTGAGCCATGACTAATGTATATGTGATGTGTAACTGTGATGTGAGAATGTCACAGTTCTCTTTCTGGGTTATACCCATATATATGAGCAATGCTAGGTTGTTTTTGTGAATCAACATAATTATAGCAACTTTATATTTAAATTTCTTGTTTTCCTTTTTGCATAATTATGCAAAATTATTTGTAACTATGCATCACACAAATGGGGTGCTAACTATAACTTTGATGTCCAATAAACAAATATGGCCTCTTTGGATAGTGGGATGAGTGGCATATAAATTTAGTAAATAAATAAAAATATATTGTAGATTAGGGGTGTCAAACTCAAGGCCTAGGGGCCAGATCTGGCCCACGGGGTGCTTAGATCTGGCCCTTGGGGCCTCCCTGGAAACAGTGAAGGACTGGCCTACAGTGCCTCTGCCAGAGAAAACAGAGCTCTGTTTTCCCTGGCAGAGGATGCAGGAGGCCGTCGCAGCTGAAAACGGAGCTTGTCAGGGCTGCGTGCGGCCCTTCTGGGCTCTGTTTTTGCTGACAGGATTGCAGGAGGCTGTTGCAGCCGGAAACGGAGATCAGGAGCCTGTTTTCATTGGCAGAGCACTTGGGCCACCAAAGGCGCCCTGACACGAGTGACGTCAAGCTGGCCATGGCCACCTTGGTCACGCCAACCTTGGCCCCCCAAGGTCAAACACAACCCTGATGCAGCCCTCGATGAAATCGAGTTTGACATCCCTGTTGTAGATAATGTAGACTTGTGAGTTTATCCTGTATTAGTTCAGAAAGACCCAGTTGTATTTCACTAAGTAAATACATATCGAGCCAGCAAAAATTAATTGTAACACACAATTCTATTATATGGTTCACTTTTAACTAGAGATGATACTTTTTAATGGAAGCACTTTACAGAATCATATAAATCTCTAGAAACATTACGGCCTAAAGAATGTAAGAACCTGTACCAGACCTAAACAAAGAACTTAAATATTAAGTTCATTAATTAAAATAAATGAGCTTTTTACTATTTCCATCAAATTTTGGAATTTGAGGAAAGTATGTTACCCATCTTGCCAAAGGCAAATCATTTCAAAATAATTCAAGAATGTGTTGGAACTGCAGTGAATAGATATCATACCTTTCCGGTATTTATTAAAGCTGTCCAATTTTGTCAGTTCTCTATTAGAATCTGAAAAGAATTTTTAATCTTTCATATTAAGGATACTTTGAAAATGTCTTCTTAAGCAGTTTTAGAATACAACAAGGGTATAAGGTTACAGCCCTGCATTTCTTTTAAAATTATGTCTATCCACTCATCACAAATTGCCCCTCACAAAGATGCTGAGGATACAACTTTGATGGCTGGAAACAAGAAAGATGTTGCTGATCTCTTGCTGAAGGTGAAAAAGACATTTTGTATAAATCCTTGATAACGACAGCAACAAAAAAACACCCCTAAGATTGCATCTACAAATGGCGCAAATGCTATGCAATTAGGCAGGGAAAATGTCGACAGACATATTCTTCCTTGTCTCAGAAATTCACAGTTGTAGTCAGGAAATAAAGAGGCATTTGTTACTTGAAAGAAAACTTATGGCATGCCTGGGCAAAATATTAAAGTGCAGAGACATTATTATGAAAAAATATATATTGTCAGGTTCATTAATGTAGTTGTAACATGTCTGTAAAAGCTGGACAATTAGAAAGGGTTAACAAACAGAAATGATGATTTTGAATGGTGGTGTTTGAGTAAGTTGCTGAGAATACCTTGAGCTGCAAGAAGAACAAATAATTCAATAGAAGATGAAGTAAAACCAAACTTCTCATTAGACACACCAATAATAAAACTAAATAAAATACAGGTAATCCTCAATTTACAACAGTTCATTTAGTCACCGTTCAAAGTTACAACGGCACTGAAAAAAGTGACTTATGACCATTTTTCATACTTACAACCATTGCAACATCCCCAGGGTCACGTGATTTACATTGCAGTGTCCCGGGGTCATGTGAACATATTTTGTGACCTTCTGACAAGCAAAGTCAATGGGGAAGTCAGATTCACTTCATAACTGTGTTACTAATTTAATACCTGCAGTGATTTACTTAACAAATGTGACAAGAAGGGTCGTAAAATGGGACAAAGCTCATTTAACAACCTTCTCACTTAGCAACATAAATTCTGGGCTCAGTTGTGGTCATAAATCAAGGACTACCTGTATTTTCTATGCATACCATATGAAGACAAGAGGCATTAAGACCAGACCCTGATATGTCTAAAAATCAGAGCAATTGGAAAAAATGCCAATATGAGATAAGGTTAGCTATTATCCCCATTGAGGCATGAAAGTTGGAGATGATTGAACAACTGAAAAGCAAACACTATCTGTCTATTTAAAAAAAAAGAGAGAAGGAAAACAGAAATGATGGAACTGTCTGGTTAATTAGAACAGATGCATTCAAAATCGAGGGGGAGTAAATCAGTGGTGGATTGCCCCTGGTTCGGACCGGTTCTATAGAACTGATAGTAAAACTGGTGGGAGGCTCTGCCCACTGACTCTGATGTCATTAGAAGCGATCTGCGCATGCGCAGAAGCAAGGCGTGTGCGCAAGTGTAGCGAGCACGCACATGTGATCCCGTTGCAAACTGGTAATAAAGGTAAGTAGAACCCATCCCTGGAGTAGATGCCTTCTTTAACCACGTAGAAGAAAGGTCATGTGAACAGGTTTTATATAAATTGTTCTGGTTGATCCCTCTGTAATACAAACACACTGTGTCATACAGTACAAACACAAAGACAGAGACTCACATACACAGAGACAAACAACACCCATTAATATCTTTAATCTCATTGAATTGCCTGTCTAGCTAAATTTCTTGAAAAGGTGGATAATCACCTGGACATATGAATAGACTCATGAACAATGCCAACTATTAGTAGAGCCTGCATGCTGTAAATCAGAAATCTTGTATTTTCACAAAAGATTCAAAAGAAACAGGTATTTTATCTTGAAGGGATGATTTGGATTAAGAATAGGAAACAATTCTCTTTGTTATTAATGAATGGCTGTGATTTACTTTTATTTTATTTTATTTTAATGTTTGAGTAAGATCAATTTTCCAGCTGTCATGGAATATAAGAGCAGTGCGAAACAAAGAAAGTAAGTCTCGGTGGGAAGTATTGTAAAAAAAACCACTTATTACCTCCTCTCAACAAACCAGTTCACAGAACGTAATGCCAGCTGCATCATTGAAACTGATGAAATGTGATATTTCATCTATCAAACTATTGCGATTTTCATTTTTTCCCCTTGTCTAACATTAATTCAGAGGAAAAAGATATTCTGTAGTGCTAGGCTATACTGTATGTAGAATGCTAATATATGGAGAATGTGTTACATATGCAAGTAGAAGTGGTAGATTGTTCCCTCCTGCGAGAAGTCCATGCAAAGTTGAATTAAAAGTTAAAGCTCAATTCAGTTGAAGGAAGATATACTTAGTGCTTGTATTTATTGGGAGAGAGATACATTCTGTGTATCAGCATTTTTCTGACTTTATCAATATCGATATCATAAATCTGGAGAAGACATAAGAAAGAATGGTTCCTTTCATACAACAGAGTTATAGTATGGAAGGAAATTTGCCATTTTGAGTAATTTTTCTGCCACCAGCATTTATGCCTTTTAATAAAATGTATTGCTTGGAAAAAGTACAAGCAGATTTCTGATTGTTGTTTTTTTTTACCACCACAGACTAACACGTTTCCTCTACGTACATTGTCTACTTCTAGTGTGTTACTGTATGGAGATCCTTTCAGTTCAAATGCTAATTTGTTTACCTTACTCCCCAGTGCAGTAGTTGAAGTTTCTTATGCAGGAAGAAAGTCTCTTATTTCAGCTTTATTTCTGGAGAATGAGTCATCTAATTTAGCCATCATGGGCCTTGGTATGGGCTTCAGATTGTGACTCATTTATTCCTCAGATTGCTGGTAAAATAAACCTCGTCTAGATGAACAATAATTATGTCAAAGTAATCTCCAAGGATGTCCATCTATTACTGCGAATTCTTTAGCATATTAGCTCATTTTGATGATTTTAGAAAGATGTTTTAATTAGTAATTGTAAAAAAGAAGAGTGGTTCTTAGCACATACTGACATTTGCAATCTCTATGACTAAGTGACCTCCAAGGGACCAGATTTAATACCTTTAGAGTAGGGGTGTCAAATTGGCGGCCCTTGGTTCGGATGTGTCACATGCATACCACGCCCAACCCAGCTCTGCGAATGGGAAAAACTTCACGAAATGTCACATGACAGCAACGTGAGGTGCCGAGTTTGACACCCGTGCTTTAGAGAATCAATTTATTTATTTTCATTCGTGCTGCATACTAAAAACATAACTGGGAGATAATTAATCTTTAAGTGGCATCATTTTGGAGGGTTTTGTGGCATTTGTATATTAATCAATATTTGCCTGGTACATTTGAACTACTACTACCGTGTTTTCCCGAAAATAAGACCCTGTCTTATATTTTTTTGAACCCTGAAATAAGCGCTTGGCCTTATTGCCCGATTGGGCTTATTATCAGGGGATGTCTTATTTTGGGGGAAACGGGGTATGTATAAGATTCCTATTGATTATGTACCATCAAGTCATTGCTAACTCTTAATACCAATAATTTTTTTCTGTGACAATCTGTCCCTAACCTGTCCCAAAGGTGCTTTTTCAGGAGGCAACTGGACTGTTTTTTTCTTTTTGAAGATTTTTCGCTTCTCATCCAAGAAACTTCTTCAACTCTGACTGGATGGTGGGGAATGGAAGGATTTATATTCCTTGCAGACAGCTGGTCATTTGCATACATTTAGAGGGTCGTTGAAGCACTTGGCCTGGATGACTGAGAATCTCTACAGACTTTTAGCTATACAATTTGGGATGAACACCTTTTGAATGGTGTGGGAGTAAAAATGGATTTCCAGAGGGAAAAAATGCAGACTACAGGAACCAGGAACACTACTCAGGTGACCCTGAGGACACAGATAAACCTCCAAGTGCTTCAACAACCTTCTAAATGGATGCAAATGACCAGCTGTCTGCAAGGAATATAAATCCTTCCATTCTGTCAGAGCTGAAAAAGCTTCTTGAATGAGAAGCGAAATGTCTTCAAAAGGAAAAGGAAAAGAAAAAGAAAAGACAAGAAAAAACAAAGTTTAGTTGTCTTCTGAAAAAGCACCTTTGGGACAACCATGACCTGGATGACTGAGAATCTCTACAGACTTGTACCTAACCTGGTCTTTCAGGTTTTCCAATGGTATACCTGTTGCTGCTTTAACTCTATTCACATTGCTGCTAGTCATCCTTTTCTTCTCTTTTTTTCTTTCTATCTTTCTATTAATAGAGCCTTTTGTAGAGAGCTGGGTCTTCACATCATATGTCCAAAGTAGGATCCTGTAATTTGAGCGGAAGTCATGTGGGAATTTGGGATTAACTTGTTTAATGATCCATTTGTTTGTTTTCTTGGCTGTCCGTGGTATCCTCAAAAGACTTCTTTAACACCAAAGTTCAAAAGCATCATTACTCTTCCTAGGATTCTTAAGGAAGCCTGCAGTTTTCTTAGGAACTTGAAATGTGTTTTTATACCTGTTTGTTTTTTATAGTGAAATTTAAAAATATTGATTAAGAATGGAAGGAAAAACCATACTTAATTTTTATAATATCCTGATCTACTCCATTTATTGTGATGACAACTTAGATTATAATTAAACTTCTTCAGAATCTCTTTAGACTCTTTTTATAATGACGAAAACAAAGTATTTATTTATTTAAAAACAATGTATTTAAAATACATTCATGTATTTTAAAAATAACAAGTTTATTAGAATTTTGTGAAGGACAGATTTATTTAACAAAAAGATAAAATAAAAATAAACTAGAAATATTCTGATTTCCACAGTAAATGTTTTCTTCCTCATATCAGGGTGAAATGCTCCCGGTTTGGACCGGATCACACGATCCGGTAGCGATTGTAGCAGGTGGTTCGGAGAAGCGGTAGCGATGGCGGCATGAGGCTTCTTCCACCCACCTGGGTGTCATTACTTCCTGTTTTTAAAAAGTAAAAAAAAAGGCTCTGACGGTTGTGCGCCACAGCTGTAATTGTAAGAGCCTTTTTTTACCTTTTTAAAGCATTTTTTTACAACCTATTCGCTCGAATAAGTTGTAAAAAAATGCTTTAAAAAAGTAAAAAAAAAAAAGTTGGCCAAGCCCACCCAGTCACATTACCCCCCCCCCCACCAAGCCAGCCCACAGACCGGTAGTAACAAATTTTACATTTCACCACTACCTCATATATTAGCTTTAACTAAACCAAACAAAACAACCCGGCGTCAACTAACTTTACAAATTTAGCTGAAATTTAAATTTCCAATTACTTATTTTAATTTGTTTTCCAGAAAGATAAAATATATTTCAAATTATTTTCAATCAGCAAATAATCACTTAGAAATATACAGAAAATACAAAGGTAGCTGTAATGATATATAGGAAAGACATTGGGAGATGAAGCCAACAGATGCTGCCTAGGAAGCAGTCAGATCACATACCCGCAGCTGCATTGTGGGCAGAGCAAATAGCTCAGCTCAGAAGGGGGCCTCCCTTGAGCAGTAAAGGTGATAGTGAGAGAATTATACCTTGCAGACTTACAAGGCTCTGTTATTGTAGCTTTACAATAAAGTAGAATTAGTTTAGCTGTTTCCTATTTGGTCTACCTGATAAGACTGACATCAACACTGGCAAGGCAAGCTATATTATTGCAGTAGTTATACAATACTGTATTAATATAACACAACCCAATAATGTTATGTAATGTAATATATTATCATATCATTTATTGAAATGTTATGTTATGTTATGTTATGTTATGTTATGTTATGTTATGTTATGTTATGTTATGTTATGTTATGTTATGTTATGTTATGTTATGTTATGTTATGTTATGTTACGTTATGTTGAAATATGTAATATTGAAAAAAACATCTGGGTTTGAGCCAGTTTCAGCCCAACTTACTTTACAGGGTTGTTGTTGTGGGGAAAACCAGAGAAGGAAGGGGTATTAGGTATGTTCACTGCCTTGAATTGTACATTAAAAAACTAGGAAAAAAGTCTGTATTTGCATAACCTCCCTTTCTGCTCTGTCTCCCCATCTAACTCCCTTTTCAAATTGTACATTAATTGACCTACTCTATGCATCTGAGGAAGGGACATGGTGGCTTAGTGGCTAAGATGCTGAGCTTGTCAACCGAAAAGTCGGCAGTTCAGCAGTTCAAATCCCTAGTGCTGCGTAACAGGGTGAGCTCCTGTTACTTGACCCAGCTTCTGCCAACCTAGCAGTTTGAAAGCACATAAATAATGCAAGTAGAAAAATAGGGACCACCTTTGGTGGGAAGGTAACAGCGTTCCGTGCGCCTTTGGCATTTAGTCATGCTGGCCACATGACCCCAGAGACATCTTTGGACAGCGCTGGTTCTTCGGCTTTGAAACGGAGATGAGCACTGCCCCCTTGAGTCAGGAACGACTAGCACATATGTGCAAGGGGAACCTTTACCTTTACCTTTATGCATCTGAGGAAATAGGACAGTGTTTTTCTTTTTTTAAAAAAAAACAAAAATTTATTACCTTTCAGAAAAGTATAAAATACAAAAGAGCAAAGTAAAAAGAATTTAAAAGAAAAGGGTAAAGGGGTAGGTAGAGGAAAAGCAAAATTGGGGACTGCAGACAAAAAGCTATAGAAAAAAGTTCCAATTTTCTTCTGTACAGATAAAAAATAAACTGAGTCAATTCCCCTTTGAACTAGAATAAGTTATAACAAACAGTACTTCTACTATAAGCCAGTCTAGTCATCAAAAGCCAAGATTAAAATTTCATTTCTTTAACTTTCAAGCAAAAAAAATCTAAGAGTGGTTTCCAAGTAGAAACGAAGCTAGACAAAGTCTTTTCTTTAATCAAAGCAGTCAGTTTCACTATCTCCTCTGACTCTGTTAATGTTATCACCCGTTCTTCCAATATTGGTATATATGAGTCCTTCCACCTCAAAGCATAGAGGGAAGGTCACATTCTGATACATCAGAAGAGTCACGCTCTTCTAAGAGTCCTGTCAGGAAGGTCTTTGCCTCTTAATAAGATCTGTTAACCAACAAAGGTGCTGTGAGTTGCCTTCTGATTTTTTGTTTTCCAGGACTCTGACAAAACCTGTTATTCATGTGTTTTAAGAATTAAAGCCTGTGAGATTAAAAGGCCTTGAGTGTTTTAAATTAAACAGTCAGTCTTTGTTACTTCCAAACTATGGGTTGTAAGCCATTATTTGATCTGGAAGGAGTACTTGGATTAAAATGGGGGGGGGGGGAGTTAGATCCATTAACAATTATGAACCTATGAACTATTGCATCACAACACCACTATTGGTAGTCATGCTTAAAAAGTTGTTTGTGCCTGCCACCCCAGTTGTAGCAAAACTGGGTTTTTTGCCAAAAAGTAGCCAAATGTTATCATGAAAGTCTCCTTAAGCTTTTACGCACCATTTCTGTAAATCAAATCCAGGCTACTTTTCTGTAGCTGGGACCCACATTCTGCCTTCCTTGTGTTGATGCCCTAGAGCAGTGATGATGAACCTTTTCAGCACCGAGTGCTGAACAAAATTGTGCAGAAACATTGTGCAAGCTCTTTGGGGCCTTGCAGTGGTGGGATTCAAATAATTTAACAACCGGTTCTCTGCCGTAATGACCAGTGGGTGAGGCCATGGCCAGGGGTTGTGACAGGCAGCACTCAGCTTCCTGCACCCCACTGCTCCCCATTTTGGGCCTAGTAGGCTTCCCTGCAGCCTCTTGGGAACAAAAACAGGCTGCAGGGGGACTTCGGGAAGGGGCGGGGCGGGGCCAGCCAGCCAGCAATTTAACAACCGGTTCCGCCAAAGTGGTGCGAACCGGTTGAATCCCACAACTGGGGCCGTGCTCCTGAAAAGCTGAACTTCTAGGTTCCAGCACGCATGCATGCCTGATGATCAGCTGTCGCAGCCTGGTTTTCGGCACTGCAGCACGTGTGAAGGACAGCTGATCGTCGTGCGCACATGCACACCAGAAACCCAGAAGACAAACAGGGAAGGTCGCATGTACCGGGCGACATGGCTTCGAGTGCTATTTTGGGCACACATGCCATAGATTCGCCATCACGGCCCTAGAGGCATAATGAATGAAACTGCATCTTACACATTGAGTGGTGTGGTCCCCCCCACTTCCTTGTTTTCACAAGCCTTTAGCATTATTCAAGCATTATTTTAATGTTTTAAATCCAAGTCTAAAGCTTGAAACATTGACATTGCCCTTAAAACTGGAAAGCATGCTATTGATTCTTAGTACTCTGTTGCTGAATTTCAGGGCTTGGTTGAAGGAGGCTCTGGAGAACCATTTCAGACTGTGTACTGTGCTTAACAGATCTGATTAATGTAAGCAAATATATTCCACAGTAAGTTTTCCAGCAATGCCAAAATGTATGAAAAGATAAAGGAGAATATTTGTAGCTCAGGTTGAAGTGAGGGGTGCTTGGTGCTCTCTGAGATGCTCCAATAATGTTGCCTAATTTGGGTAATGAAACATCTGTAAGAAAACAACCAAGTTCAGAGAACAGCAAGGACCTCTCAGGATGAAAAGAATAAGGTTCTTCTCTTTCCTTTTTCATATTATTATTTTTTAAAAAAAAAAAACTAAAATGTAAGGATTTACATGTGATTTTGAACAATTTCATGACAGAGATTTATTCAGATGATCTTTGTTATTGTAGGCATCAGAAGAAACACTGTACCATCAAAATGAAGAAGAAATGGTTCTCCAAGGAACGGACCAGTATCGTGTTAGGAGGTTGTCCTGCCGTAACCTCCAGCTTCCTCCTTTGGCATTTAGACAGCTGGAGCAGGTAGACTGGGAGAAAAAGACTGATCCAGAGATGGTGCAGAGGCCCACCAACCTTCCACTGAGAACTCTTCCTCTAATTGCTATTACTGCTGCGGACACTGTCAGGTAAACATGGAAACCTATTTCTTGTTCCTTATGACGGCTGAGGCACAGTGTTTCAACAGCTAGGTTTCTGGTTGTGTGTGATAAAAAAAAACACCTTTGACTCTTAATCATGAAGTAAATTAAGACAGCTTACCTCTAATGAAAGGCACTTTTAAAATATTGTAGGCTAATATAACAGTGGTCTTAAATAGTAATTCTGACAAGAGGGGCAGTAAAGAGAAGCAAAAATGCAGGGTTTTAAAGAAATAAAAAAAAACCATCACCGTTTATGCCACATAGTTCTCTAGTTAATGCCAAGAATAAACTATAAGAATAAATTGAGTGAAACTATTTATTTGCCTTCCCTCTGCACCAATGCTTTATTGTATAGTATAAAACAAGAGCATGTGATCCCAAAATCTTGAACTCTAATTCCACATATCCTTGGTTAGCTTAGCCAAAATTTAGAAGCACTGAGTTTTATAACTCAGCAGTTCTTAAAAGTACGTTTATCTCATTTGGACCCAAGCAAATTTAGTAGTTTTGAAAGCCACGTGCTCCATTTTTCTAGAATTGTACCATTCAGAATGCTTAAATGCTCTTCCGTAACAAAATTAAGTCAGCTATATCCATGACTCTTAAATCATCACTTCAGATTGGCACATAATCTGCTTCTTGAAAGTGATAGAGTACTATCTATATGATGTCTCAGTGGCTGGGATTACTGTAGATGAGGGGAATATTGCTGAGAGAGAGAGAGATAATAAGGACCAAGATTATCCATCATAGGGAGAACTGCCATGTACATTCACCTGTATTGCTAAAGTTAGCCTAATATCACATAGCCTGTGAAATGCATATGACTAGGCAGATGATGGGTAGTGGAAATGACCCATTTTTCCATTCCTGTCCTCAAGACTGATTGTGATTCCTATTGTTGAATTGATCTGATAAATAGGATTTTTTATACCTGTGGCCAAGACAGAGAGCCACATCCTCTTTTTGTTAAGATCAATACCCCTTCTTGATGTTTAGTGTGGCAGAAAGAGGAAGCGTCAGCACACAATATTAAATGTATCTAACACACTTGAGAATTCCTAAAACCAAGTCACAGGCGAAGGAGTTCAAATATGAAAATATACATCCAAGAAGTTTGGCTTGGTGACTTTACATATGTTATCACTCCAGCCAATGAGTAGAATTAGCAAAATGCCAAAAGGAAACATCCTAGATTAATGCAAGAAAAAATTTGCACACAACTGATGAGTGAACAGAAAGTAGTATCACATTTTGAAGACAGGAATGCGCTGCACATATAAAATTAGAACGTTCCTCCGAGGAAGTCAAAAGAGCATACAATTAAAAGGGGATATGCTGATTATCACAGGTGTGTTAGCAGAGGTGACGCATGCAAAGATTTTCACAGCATGTGGATCTTTGTCACACGTCACAGAAAATGTCATTGTCCATCTTCCTGCATAACATAAATTGTGTGTTTAGTCACTGTGCTTAATTTGGTTTTAATTTTTTTGAAAGTACGTTTATATCTGAAGTCAGAAAATGTATACGTATATGCTATAATATATTGATGCTAGGCTGAAATGGAGAAGAACCATCACTGTCACATTTATAACATTTTTAAAAAGCTGCTGAGCAAGAATGTAACTTACTGTCTTAGTGTCATGAAGGTCTGGATGGGGAGAAACAAGCTCAGACTTAATTGAATGCTGTTTGTCCAAAACACAGAACCATTTCATTGGTTTGAACTGTAATTATGGATGGGCTCATCCTCTCCCTAAAGAACTGATTCATAAACTGGGGTCCTTCTGGATTTTCTGCTCTCGTTGCCTTCGAAAATACTTTGGAACCTTTGTTTGGTGCAAAATGCAGTGATTAGGCTGCAGTTTGCTGCTATGTTAGTATTGCACCTATGTTTAATGCACTGTACTGGTTACTAAAAGACTCCAGGGCATCTTTTCAGTATTCAGTATTCTTGTTTTGACCTTTAAAGCCTTACATTTAAAGTGTACTTAGAGATGGTCTCTTCTAGGTAGAATTTTCCCAGTTTATACATGCGTCCAGGGAGATCCCCATCCTTATAACCATCCCATTCAGGGAACTTTGCTTGGAGGTAGTCATTCTTGGTGGTGTTTCTCATGCTTTGAGATCCAAGCTCCCAGGATTTGTCTGGCAGTGTATAGTCTTCTGCAAGTTGCTGAAAACTTTGGTTTCTTTATTTGATCTCTAATATTCTACTTTTTACATATGTTTATATTATATATACACTCCAGTAGACAAAACTGAACCGGGCAATATTGTAAAATTAATAGTTACTCTTTCATTTCAGGAAATGCAGATGTTTGTTGAGCAGCTTAGAGGAGTATTATCCTCTCCATGCTGTACCCTCAGAATAGCTCTGAATGGATGGGCCAGCAAAAAAAAAAAAAAAAAAAAAATCATAAGAAGAAGTTTGATTCTGAAGCTCCTGACAGTTAGCAACTTTATCATAGGCTGAATTTAGTACCTTAGATCAGAGATTTATGGAGATGGAAAGGAGCATGTAGGCCATCATCCAAATCTGCTCAGCCTGAGTATCTAAATTAAAATATATACAGTGTTCAGACTATTTGGATTTGAAATGTTTAGATTTTTAAAAGACAAAAAACAATCCTTTTTGCTGTACATGCTGGATTTCCATGCAGCATCTCAAGCACTGCAGTTATGGATTCATTGCTGAACCTTTTCTTTTTCAGTTATTAGATGCAATATCCAAGAGTCACAGCAGGTGGCAACACATAGCAGTCTTTGGTTGATACTAGAAAAAAGCCAAGATTAGGGTGTAATTGGGAGGTCATTTGATTAGAAAAGCTCTAGGCTATTGGTTAGGTTGGGAAGTCAGCATGTACCCTTAAAGAATGGCAAACCACATTTTTATTGTTTTGAAGCAATCTACACAGACATGCCTGTATGATCACCAGGAATTGAGTTTGATTCAAGGAAGTTCTTACCTTATTTTCTAGCAGGAATAGCCAACTCTCCAGAAGATAGGCTTAAGATACAGAAGGATCTTGACCAATTTGAACATTGGGTGTTATCTAACAAAATGAAATTCAATGGTGAAAAAAGTAAGGTTCTACATTTAGGCAACAAAAACCAAATGCACAGATATAGTATAGGTTGTATCTCGCTCAATAGTAGTAACTGTGAGAGGGATCTTGGAGTCCTAGTGGCAACCATTTAAATATGAGCCAGCAGTGAGCAGCAGCTGCCAAAAAAGCCAACACAGTTCTAGGCTGCATAAACAGAGGGATAGAATCAAGATCACATGATGTGTTAATACCACTTTATAATGCCTTGGTAAGGCCACACTTGGACTACTGCATCCAGTTTTGATCACCACAATGTAAAAAAGATGTGGAGACTCTAGAAAGAGTGCAGAGAAGAGCAACAAAGATGATTAGGGGACTGGAGGCTAAAACACATGAAGAAGGGCTGCAGGAATTGGGTATGTCTAGTTTAATGAAAAGAAGGTCTAGGGGTGACATGATGGCAGTGTTCTGATATCTCAGGGGCTGCCACAAAGAAGAGGGAGTCAAGCTATTCTCCAAAGCACCTGAGAACAGGACAAGAAGCAATGGGTGGAAACTAATCAAGGAGAGAACCAACTTAGAACTAAGGAGAAATTTCCTGGTAGTTAGAACAATTAATCAGTGGAACAACTTGCCTCCAGAAGTTGTGAATGCTCCAACACTGGACGTTTTAAAGAAGAGATTGGACAACCATTTGTATAGGGTTCCGTGCCTAAGCAGAGGATGGACTTGAAGACCTCCAAGGTCCCTTCCAACTCTGGAATAATTCTGTTATTCTATTTGTGATTCTATTTGTGATTTCCAAGCAGTTTTGAAGGGCAATCAGAAACATCTTTTGAGGGAAGCTAAAAACTACATACCATATATGTGAAGAACAAGTTGCACATACATGGATCAAAACTCTTTAACCCCTTAGGAAAGGAGAGAGTAATTTATTCATATAGGACTAGAAAGAAAAGAAAGGGATCCATTGTCCTATAATCTACTTTCTTATCAAATGGTAACTATTATCTTTTATATTTATTCTTATTTGGTAAACATGAGTGGGGAGCCTTCTCAGTACAATCCTCATGATTTAAATGCATTTAAAATGCAGTTGATAAATCAGTGCTGTAGCTGAAACTCAGTTTCACTTATCCTTGGCATTGCAATAAGGCCAGTGTTCATTGTTTTTTCTTTATTCGTGTTGAATTGATGTGCGATGCTTTGACAATGAATTATTAGGGGAAGTTAAAAGAAGTGGGAGGTAGGGAAAGCACTTGTTTAAATGCTTCTATATTTTGAACAGGGGCTGCAGATTGTAGAGGGTTTCAGAAATGACCTTGGAGAAACTATGTGAAGCTGAACCCTGGAAAACAAAGGAAATATAAGGAAGAAACTCCAGGTAGCTCAAACTCCATGGAATGTAAGAGGGAGGGAAAGAATAATACAATTACATTCTGTTACTACAGTCATCATCTTCTTTTAACAACCCCATAATCCCATGCAGGGTGGAGTCTGGGCAACTAAATGGAGCTGTGTGTTTACTGGCCGGATGCCCTTCCTATCGCCATTGCGGAATTTTGTTCAGCAGACACATTCTCATTGTGCCCAGAGAGAGAAATATCTGCCTCTACCTAGGATCGAACTCATAGCCTCCTGATTGTGAGGCCAAAGCTCTACCTCTAAGCCACCGCACCACTGCATTCTGTATATGCATAAGTATAGTCAAAGTACATTTTTAAAAACAATATCTTCATAGATACTACAAAAGGTGCTATCGTACTAAAATTTTTAATGTGCCAAAATACAAGGGGCACCTATATTTAAATTTAAATAAAACCAGTGTGAATATTTTTTCTGGCTCCATCCACTACTTTGAATTAACCCATTTCCAAGTCTTCAAAAGGCCTACATATCAGAGATGGTATTCAGCAGGTTCAGACCAGTTCTGGAGAACCGCTGGTGGAAATTTTGAGTAGTTCGGAGAACCGGTAGTAAAAATTCTGACTGGCCCGCCCCCATCTATTCTCTGCCTCCCAAGTCCCAGCTGATCGGGAGGAAATGGGGATTTTGCAATAACCTTCCCCTGGAGTGGGGAGGGAATGGAGATTTTACAGTATCCTTCCCCTGCCATACCCACCAAGCCATACCATGCCCACCAAGCCATGCCCGCAGAACTAGTAGTAAAACATTTGAATCCCACCAGTGCTACATATCCTCATTCAGTTGCATGTTAGTCACTGGAGTTATACTTGTAGTTTGCAGGTAGTCCTCAAGTGACACCATTTATTTAGTACATTTGAAACTACAACGGCATTGAAAAAAGTGACTTATGACTGGTTTTCACACTTACGACTGTTGCAGTTACATGTTTAAAATCCTGTTCCTTAGCAACTGGCATGTATTTATGACTGTTATGCGCTGTCCCATCCTCACATGATCAACTTGCCCAGCCAGTGCCTGACAAGCAAAATAAATGGGGGAAGCTGGATTCACTTAATGACTCTGATTCACATAAGATCTGTGGAAAAAAGGTCATAAACTGGAGCAAAACTACCTTGCTTAGCAATGGAAAAATTGGCCTCTGTTGTGACTGTTAAGTCAGAGACTATCAGTACTTGTCTATACATTTTGGGCATTTTGATTTTGAGAAAAATAAAGAAGAGTTTTTGATTTGAACAAGGTAATTGAAATATGAAATATTGTACCTCTCCAATAGTGGAGCATGCTCTGACTGTTTCTTAAGAAGCAGAAGCCTTGTTTGAAATTTATTTATAACAGCTGTAATGATTTGCATGAAAGCTACAATATCCCTCCTAATTCAAAATATAGTGCACTCAGCTAGGCAGCCAGTCTTTTCCCCTTAAAGATGGGGCTGTGCAATTTTTCTCTAAAGAACAGGCAGCAACCTTGGTTGATTGACTTGAGAATTCTATCCTTACAGAATCCCTTCAATCAGTTTTGATTGCCCATGCAGCCATAGGCTCATTTCCAAAATAAAAATAATGAATGATTGGCTAGGAACTTCATCACTAGAGCAAGTTTGGAGCAGTGGTTCTGTTGAACTTGCATTTCTTTGTATTCCCTGTACAGTTCTTTCCCAGCATATACATTTATAAATAAATGCAGCGATTCCATAGGAAGAAATCCCTTGTGTCTCCAGCAAAGCTAATTGATCCTGTGAAATTAGTTTCAAGACAGCTGCTGTCTCCAGGAACAGGAGAGGGTAGCAAAGGGGTTATTATTTTATATTTCAAGTGGGCTCAGTCACTATGATTACAGAATGACAGTCAGAAAGATTTAGAAGGCCACTGCTTTGCAGGAATCAAAATTTAACCATCTATGACAGATAGTAATCTGGTCTCTGCTTGAACACATCCTGAAGGGATATATCTACCATCTTCCTTGGCAATTGTTTCTACATTTTTTGTTACAATCTTATTGTTATTGTTACATTCTTATTGTTACAAACATTAAAAAAAAACAAACACACCCAGAATTTGCCTTCCTATAATTTAAAGCTATTGTGCTGTGTCTCTCATCAAAGGTGACAGGAGAGTTTTGGGCCCTTTTTTTGCATGGCATCCTGTTTGTTATTTGAAGTGGCTCAGACGCTGTCAATCAGAAAGGTCAGCAGTTCAGTGGTTTGAATCCCTAGCGCCGCGTAATGGAGTGAGCTCCTGTTACTTGCCCCAGCTTCTGCAAACCTCGCAGTTTGAAAGCATGTAAAAATGCAAGTAGAAAAATAGGGACTACCTTGGTGGGAAGGTAACAGCATTCTGTGCGCCTTTGGCGTTTAGTCATGCCGGCCACATGACCACGGAATTGTCATCAGACAGCGCTGGCTCTTTGGCTTAGAAACCGAGATGAGCACCACCCCTAGAGTCAGGAACAACTAGCACATATGTACGAGGGGAACCTTTATCTTTACCTTTAAGACATATCCTTAACCTTTCCTTCTCAATGTTAAGCATTCCCAAATATTTCAATCTTTCCTCACAGAACCAGTTTCTCATTCCCAGATTATTGCTTTTCTCTGACCCTATCAGCATTATGACCATTTTTCATTCCATATTGTTTCTCAAGTTAATAATTTTGCATTTGTGTCTGTTAAATTTCATGCTGTTATTTTCAGCTCATTTTTTCTGAAGTAATTACCTTGAATTTTATTTCTGTGGTTGGGGATATGAGCTGTTCTTTGTAATTTTATGTTATCTGTAAAATTTATAATTAGTCCTTCCATCTTTTCATCCATGTCATTAAGAAAAATGTTGAAGGGCCTAGGACATTGGGGCACCCATTTAATAACTCCCTCAAATTTAATGAGGAGCTGTTAATGAGCAAACTGAATATATATTTTGAGCTAATTCTGCATCCAGTTAATTGTTGGGGTACCTAGCCCACTGTTAGTTAGCTTACTAATCAGAATTTCACACGATACTTTGTCAAGTGCTAAAATCAAGATATTTGCATCTACTGCAGTTTCATAATTGACTAAAAGGTTATTTGATCAAAATGATATATGTCAGTTTGGCTTATTTATAAATCCATGCTCAATTCTAGTGATTACTGCATTATTTTCAAGGTACTCATAGATAAATTACATTATAGTCTGCTTAAAAATATTCCTACTGTAGGTATCCAAATTAGATTGACCACTCTATTTCAATGGAATCAACCTTTTCTCTCTCTCTTTTTTTTTTGAAATTAGCAACATTTCATGCATATGAAACATTTGCTAATTTCATTTCATGCACCTTACTCTTTCTCTAGGATTTCTCAGAGGTAATTTATAAAGATTTGCCTGCACTATTACAAGTTCTTTTAATGCTCTAGAATGCAATTGTTCTGGCCTTGGGGATTTAAACATGTAAAACAAAAATATGTCCCTGAATCATGTTTAATCTCTAATTCTATCATTTTATCACAATTGCTAATACTTCACATACTTTTTTTATTGGACAAATCTGAAATAAAATAACAGTTGAGTATTTATTACCTTTTTATCATCTTTATTGGGCTGGTTGAGTGATTTGTTTTTCTAAACTTTGAATACTTTTCAATAAGCCTTTGTTGTTTACTCTTGGTATTTTTCACTGACCTCTAAATTCTGAGTTTTAGCTTTTCTGACATAATTTCTATAAATTGAAACTATATCTGTGTATTCTTCTGTGGTGAACTGACAGTATTTTTCACCCATTTCAATCTTCAGATATTCTTTAAGCGTTTTGAGCAGATAAGTAGAAGGGCTAGTGCTGCTGAATTGTCAACAGCAATTATGACTGAGAAAGACTGTCATTAATTATGCCTAAAGCTGTGTTGCAATATTATTGTGGCTAATATCAGGTTGGTTTGTACCCAACACACTGCCCCAATCACTTTATATATCCAGATCAAAGCAAGCACATATGTCACTGAGTTCAGCTAACAAAATATAGTTTGATGTTTATTTCCCAGTAAATATCAAAAACAGTTAACTGGCAAAAACAAGACACGACACATGTAAAGGCAGGGAGAGAGAGAGAGAGAGAGAGGAATAGTTAAACATTTACGATACCTATAAAACTGTATCAAAAGGTACAGGACATTTCAGAACTGCTAGAAACAGTGCTGTGGGTAATGAACATGGACAGGCCCAAAGGAAAAAGCTCTTGGTTATTCCTACAGTAAGCCTTTGATGTTCATAATAGCAGCAAAATAGAGATGGCAAGTTGATCCCTCATGTCTCCTGGACCATGGAGGTAACAATGGATGAGACAATGTGTGTCACAAGAGCTACATATATCCATGTTTTGGGCCATGTTTTTGTTACTTTAAACATACACAAACTTGTAGATCACCTTTTGCTCATGTGTAAAGCTTGTGTTTTAAGAGGCATGTGATCTACACAATATGTTTACATTTGCTCCTGTTTGCTTGGTTGCAGCTGATCACTGCCTCAACTCACTGGGCCACTTTGGTCATGAAGCTTCACATGGCTTACCTGGGAGCCGTCTTTGGAGGGAATTGCTCTGCTTACACCATGAGCGTCTCTATTCTGTGTGAATAGATGAATCATTGTGTGATTTGTTCACTGTGTGAACAAATGAATCATTAAACAATATTCCCTTTCCCCACCCTCACCAAATTATCATTACTGCAGTTCACAGAGACAAGTTATTGTCCCACTGAGTGCTAATATTAATCCAAGGTTATACAATAAGTTTGTCTGGTTGGTGGAAATATAAACTTGGATTTCTCAGTGTACATCAGATGTTTTAACTGGAATATGCAGTTTAGGAAAAGTAGGTCAAGTAGTAAAATCTCAATTCCTCCCCTTTTAGCCCCAGACAGTGGTAAAAAGAATATATATTTAAAGGGATCTTTAAATATAGTGGATAAAATATTTCTTCCTTCCAGCCAGACTGAATAACACCAGACACTAGAGTTATATATTTCATAGCAAATACGACTTTTTAAAAAGTGAGAGAGATGCTTTTGTTGAGTAATAAACTTTCTGCAGTGGTGAGATAGGCCGACACTGAAATAAGTTTCTTTTTCTTAATTGCAACGCCTATTAAAGCAAATGTAGGAAGTGAAAACCATTGAAACTGCCAAGCAAAAGACATATTTATCAGAGTAAAAGAAATATATTTTTAACTCCTGCAACATTTTCCCTCATTACCTATACTATATTTATTCTAATGATAATTTCCTGTTACCAATTCCACTGCTCTTTTGTCATTAGACATTACTTGTCAGGCACAGATAACTATAGTACGGCACATCACAAAATGATGTGTTTGATATCATACATTTTAATTTCAGCATAAAAGTAATTTTAAACATCCAAGGTTTGCTAAAAAAGTGGGCGGAAGAGAAAGTAAAATTATATTGAAGTAAAATATGTTTTAATAATAGTCTTTATTTTCCCTACAATTAATAGCAATAGCACTTAGACTTATATACCGCTTCACAATGCTTTATAGCCCTCTCTCTAAGCGGTTTACAGAGTCAGCATATTGCTCCCAACAATCTGGCTCCTCATTTTACTGACCTCGGAAGAATGGAACGCTGAGTCAACCCTGAGCTGGTCAGGATCAAACTCCAAGGTTGGTAAAACAAGGATCCAGATTGTTGTAAACCACTTAGAGACACCTGTACAGCACTATGAAGCAGATATAAGTCTAAGTGCTATTGCTATATACTACTAAAATTTTCCTGTCTTTTTGTCTATTTGTACTCTCTCCAATTAGCCCAAATGGTGCATTATACTGGAACAATTTTTGAATCAAGGTAGGTCAAATCAGTTAACTTAAAGAATGCATAAAAACCCAACCCATTACTACTGTGATGTTCACACCAGTTTTATTTGCAAAGTTCTGGATGTTTCAGCATCTCCGTGGTCATGTGAGTAGTTACTCTTTTAAACTCCATCCAGCATTGGAGTTAAGATATATTGTATGCCTTGCTACACCATGTGGAAAGAGAGGGGGGCATGTCATAGTCAATAGTTAAAGGAGCTGAGGTGGCGCAGTGGTTAGAGTGCAGTACTGCAGCTACTTCAGCTGACTGCTAGTTCAGCAGATCAGCGGATCAAATCTCACTGGCTCAAGGTTAACTCAGCCTTCCATCCTTCCGAGGTGGGTAAAATGAGGACCCAGATTGTTAGGGGGCAATATGCTATTTAGTATACTGTCTTTGGTGTAAGCCGCCCAGAGTCCTCGGAGAGTGGGCGGCATAGAAATATGACTAATAAATAAATATGACTAATAAATAGATGACACCAAACATCATGAGATCACACCAAACTGCACTGTCTTTTATAGGATGACCTAACAGGTAGTATAGTTCATAGTAGCTCTCATTTGCAAAATTGTCTTTCAGAAAAACATTGTCCAATTTTTGCAGGTCCTGCTGTGCTGGTTCAACCACTGAAATTTAGCTCCGGAATGCCAAAAATCAGCAGCACACTTTCCTGTCACTTAAAGAGTTACTTTATTGTTTTAAGCCTGAGAGTGGGTGTACAGTTTTAAAATTACATGAACCTTCTCAGAAGTTGAAAACACTTAGGAAAATTGGAACCAGAAATAGTTCAATACAATTTGGCTCAATGTAGCTTTTGGCATGGAAAAAATAAATAAAAATGTACCTCATTTCTAATATTGTGAGTTCTTGGTAAGCTGACATAACACAGTTTTACCCACAATTGTTTTTGATATTTGTCAGCTTTTGTTTTTATACACATTCTCTCAACAGTATTGCCATGTTGACTTCTTTGCAACTATATACATTCCTCACATATTTCACTACTTGCATTATTATTTGAGTTTCTTATCATTTTTAGTCAAAACAATTGAGACAACTGCTATATTCTGATTATTTGATATCTTGTGTTTATGTTTCTGAACTAAAATTTATGCATACCTTGTTTGTTTCATTTACTTGTTCATGAGCATGTAGGCAGTAAAAGCCTTGGGTACTATGTTCCAATACTTTGCTATTGCTTTATTGTGGAGTTTTATTGCCATTTTATTGTGAGGCTTACAAAAGCTACCGTAATTTGCTGGATTTCTGATGCAGCACTCAACTGTCTCTCTGTAGTGTTTTCTGTTAATTTTTGTCTCCATCCACTATAGGATTTTGCTTGAATCCTTCATTATGTTTGCCATACCTCTGATAAACATGAGCAATCTGACATTTGGAGCAATAATGATTGAAATTGGTGCTTATTGCATACTTTCTTCCCCCTGCAAATGGCACCATCATCAAAGTCTTGTACGGAGAACTCTTGCCTCCTTTACCATCTCATTGCTGGGAAATGTAGGAGAATTAAAATTTATTTGTTGAATATCTTGAGACACTCAAACAGAAATGCCACTCTTTTCAGGTAATCTGAAGGATAAGTATATTATAAAGAAGGTATAAAGTAATCTGAAGGATAAGTATATTATAAAGAAGAATCAGCACATCTCTCCAGACTCTAGGAATGCTAAAAATGTTTTTGACAGTTCTCATCTGTTTTTTTTTTTTAAATAGCTTAGCAAGTACAAGCTAGTGAGTACATTGTGGTCCTTTGCAAAGCAGGTTTTCCCCAGTCCCCATGAAATATATCTTCTGTCTGTAATTTTTTGTACAAGAATTCTTCAAAGGAAATTGTGCTGCATTTACTACATAAATTGAAAATATAGGAAGCATAAGATTTATTTTTGTGGGCTCGCCTAGTATCCTTAATATGTGGCTTCTGTTCCTCCACTTAGCTTGAGGTTGCATTATTCAAAGTAATAGAAATGCAGAGATTCAGAAAGCATAGTTTGGTAACAGAATGTACTGAAAATGAATTCAGAGAGAAAGTTTTTCTCTGGGTTATGTTTTTGCGGCTCAGCAGGATAGCATCTGTACTGAAAATAAGTGGGAATGAAGATGAATATAATCAAGATCAAGGGTACTAGCCATCTGATTCACCAATGGCTTTTGTAGGGGCTTATATCTCATCTTATTCCAACAGCTTCATGCAGGTTGGCTCCCTTCCTACCTTTCTCTTGGCAGTGATTGCGCATCATGACTCACCAAATAGTAAGGAAGAAGGAATACAGCTTTATAGCAATATGACGATCCCTGGGAATGTTTGCTACTATTTCTGTTTAAGAATAACATTGCCAGTGTGGGCTAATTCCTCTATCATCGCTGACTCCATCTATAGATTAAATCTTTGGAAGTGGAAAACTTAGTCCCCTGGAGGTAAAAAGCCTTCTTCAAGGATATTATGTAAAGGAGTAGCAAAGGTAGGAAAACACTGAGTGATCGTAGTCCACTTCTTATACAATGCACAAAATTGAATGTGCATTATATGTGCTTATAGCAGACATTAAACAAATAGAAATTACAACAAACACATGGGCTGATCATAGCCCCATTGAAATAACATGGAAGGGACACCAAAAGCGTAAAAGATGGATGATGGATAGAGATATTATAAATGACAAACAATATGTGGATATGATCCAAAAAGAATTGAAAATATTTCTACAAATTAATGTGAAAGAGCACACCAGTCTACAAAATCTATGGGACACAACCAAGGCATATATCAGAGGCTTAACAATTGCCTATACTGCACAAAAAAATAAAAACAAACAACAAATAAAACAAAATTTACAGACAATATTACATCAATATGAATTAGATCTACAGAAACAGCCATATAATCAAGAAATTAAGGAGAAAATAAATTTAACAAGGCATAAATTAAATTTGATCACAACAACAGAAATAGCAAGAAAAATAAAAATCGCTAAACAAAACCAATTTGAACATGCAAACAAAACTGGACGGTGGTTAGCATATAAATTGAAAATAGAAAAACAGAGGAATATTATAATACAGTTAAAAGATGTAGATGGTTGTTTATACCAGAATATTGAAGACAAAAAACGAATTGCAAAGGAATTTTTCAAAAACTTATACGCAAAGGAAGAGATTAGAGAAGAAAATATCATAGAATATTTAAATAAAATAAAGATTCAAGAATTAGAAGAAGAACATATAGAATTATTGAACAGACCAATCTCAATGTTAGAATTAATAGAAGCGAGAAAGAAACAAAAAAATAACAAGACACCGGGAACAGACGGTATACCGGCAGAGTTTTATAAGACATTCCAACAACCATTAGATGATATATTAATACAAGTTTTCAATGATGCATTAATGGAAGCTGAAATTCCGAAGTCATGGAATGAAACAATAATCACATTAATACCAAAACAAGATTCGGATCCCACGGAAATTAAAAATTATAGACCAATTTCTCTTCTCAATGTAGATTATAAACTATTCACATCAATTATAACACAGAGATTGAAAAACCTAGTCAAATACTATATACATCCTGATCAAAATGGTTTTATTCCGGGAAGACAAATTCATAACAATACAAGAACAATTATTGACACTCTGGAATTCTATGAGCAAAGATCGGAAAACCAGTTAGCTTTAATTTTCCTAGATGCACAAAAAGCATTTGATAATCTCAACTGGACATTTCTATTAGCACAATTAGAAAAAATGAAATTTGGAGAAAGATTTATAAAAATGATTAAAAAGATATACAACACCCAAACAGCAAAAATACAAATTAATGGCGATACAACTGAACAATTTGATATAAAGAAAGGAGTGAGACAAGGATGCCCATTATCTCCTATATTGTTTATATTAACATTGGAAATATTACTAGAAGAAATCAGGAAAGATACAGAAATAACTGGACTAAAAATAAAAAATCAAGAATATAAACTGCAAGCCTTTGCAGATGATATAGTATTCATTTTAGATAAACCCATACAATCTGGACCAAAATTAATGATAAAAGTACAACAATATGGAGAAGTAGCGGGATTGAAAATTAATAAACAAAAAACTAAAATTATAACAAAGAATCTTAACAAGTATCAAAAAGAAGAATTGGAAAATATATTAGGGATACAAATAGCAAAGAAAGTTAAATACTTAGGAATATGGATTACAAACAAAATATCAACTTTGAAGGAAGACAATTATATTAAATTAGCTAAACAAATAGAAAAGGATTTGGAAAAATGGGCAAAACTCCAATTGTCTCTTTTAGGCAAAATTGCTACCATTAAAATGAATATTCTGCCAAGAGTGTTATACTTATTTAGGGTAATACCAGTAAATCCAGGAAGAACATATTTTAAAGATTTAGACAGAATGATATTAAAATTTATTTGGCAGGGGAAAAAAGCAAGAATCAAATTAAAACATCTACAAGACAAAAGAGAGAGAGGGGGAATGGGACTCCCTGATTGGCAGAGTTATTACAAAGCCTCAGCGTTAATATGGATAAAAGATTGGATCGAACTCAAAAACATAAGAACATTAATATTGGAAGGTTTTGACTTAACAAGAGGTTGGCATGCATATCTTTGGGGAGAGAAAATTACAAAACAAGAACAATTTCGCAAACATATTGTAAGAGATAATTTGCTTAAAATATGGAATGAAATCAGAAAATATCACTATGATAGGATTCCTAGGTGGACTTCCATAATGGAAGCACATATTTATCCAAATACAATAGATACAAATAAATTAAAAACATATAAGGACATCTTAAATGAAGAAGGAAAACTAAAAACAAGAGAAGAATTGAGAATGCAAAATGTGGAAATAGAGTGGTGGTCATATTTGCAATTAAAATCCAGATATAAGTCTGATATGGAAAAAACTGGAATTCAAATGGAACCAAATCAGTTGGATAAAATTTTATTAGGCCCCAATGAGAAATTAATAACCAAAATTTATAATTTTCTATTGGAATATAAACTAGCAGAGGAAGTAGTTAAAGAGAATATGATCACATGGGCGACGAATTTTGGGTATGCAATAGAATTAAATAAGTGGGAAAATTTGTGGAAAAATATTAATAAATTAACATTATCTGTACCATACAAAGAAAATGCTTATAAATTGTTCTATAGATGGCATCTACCACCGGCGCGAATTTCTAAAATGTTTCCTGGCACATCTCCACTCTGTTGGAAATGTAAAGCGCATAAAGGGACATATTATCATATATGGTGGTCATGTTCCAAAGCTAAAAAATTCTGGAACAATATAAAAATGCAACTAGAACAAATAATAACTCAAAAGGTGCCATTAAAGCCAGAAACTTATTTATTAGGAATACCTACAAGCAAATATGAAAAAGAAATAATATATTTAATAACACACATTTTGACTGCAGCAAGAATTATATACGCACAAAATTGGAAACAAGAAGAGGTCCCGACTCAAGAGAAATTAATATCCAAAATTATGGAATGCGCTGAGATGGATAAACTTACCAAGGAGATCCAAGGAAAAGAAGAATCTGAATATTATCTAGTCTGGCAAAAATGGTATAAATGGTTAGAGGGAAGTGGAAAAAGAAGAGAAGAAGAAAGAAAGAAAAATTGAATAAAAGAAAAGATATCAATAGAGTAAAATAAAGTTTTAAATCAAATGAAATTTAAGAAAGAGACACGAGATATCAATAAAATAATATCATTATATAAGGTGAGAGAAATATTGTATATTGAAGAATATAGGATATTGATATTGTAACAATTCAGATATTATAGGTAGATGTTATAAAGATGATGTTTGTTGTAAATTGTTTTACTTGCATTTATAAATGTATTATGTGGTTTCTTAAATTAATAAAAATTAAAAAAAAAAAAAAAAAAAATTGAATGTGCAAAATGAACACGAATTCCCTGTGCCTATACAGTAGATTAATTTTGGCACACAAAAATACCACTACAGTATTCGACCTGTCAAATGAAAAAAAATAGTTTCAACCTAACCTGAGTTGTAAATTTCTTTTTCTTTCTTTCTTTCTTTCTTTCTTTCTTTCTTTCTTTCTTTCTTTCTTTCTTTCTTTCTTTCTTTCTTTCTTTCTTTCTTTCTTTCTTTCTTTCTTTCTCTCTCTCTCTCTCTCTCTCTCTCTCTCTCTTTCTTTCTTTCTTTCTTTCTTTCTTTCTTTCTTTCTTTCTTTCCTTTCTTGTTTCTCTCTCTCTCTCTCTCTCTTCTTCCCTCCCTCCCTCCCTCCCTCCTTTCTTTCTTTCTGATTTATTCTGTTGCTATTTTCTTATTTAAACAAGAAGCTTGAAAAGTAAACAGTGACTCAAGAAAAAGAAAAGGAGGGGAGGTGATATCAGATATCAGAATAATACTGATTTCCAGTGAGGCTGTACAATCATTTTTTTAAACTCCTTTGACAGTAGTAGTAATAGTAATAGAAACTCTTCTGTTTTATAATCAAAGTCATGAACAAGTATTTAACATGATTGTGTGCATCTGTTTGTGACTTAAACATCATGGATGATAGGTTCCAACTCTATCCACTTTTATGGTTTCTCTTGTGGCGTTTTAAGGTTGAATGTTTTCTCTTTTAGTTTTGATTTGTTGAGGAAATATTTGAAAATTGAAATAAATATTTCTGTTCGGATATTAAAAATGTTAAAAGTATGATAGGTAACTAGAATTACCATGGTGGCGCAGTGGTTAGAATGCAGTATTGTAGACTAATCCTGCTGACTGCCGACTGCCAGCAGTTCAGCAGTTCAGCAGTTTGATTCTCACCTGCTCAAGGTTGACTCGGCCTTCCAGCCTTCCGAGGTCGGTAAAATGAGGACCCAGATTATTGGGGGCAATGTGCTGACTCTGTAAACTGCTTAGAGAGGACTGTAAAGCACAATGAAGTGGTATATAAGTCTAACTGCTATTTCTATTGCTAGAGTTACTTGAACTGAACTAATCTGCATATTTGTATAAAGGCAAAATGATATTTTGGAGGTATTCTCAGAATCTGACAATTTTGTCAAAAAGAACTTCATATTATCATGATGCAAATTTTATCCCTTTTGTATGTCTGCATGATGATACACTACATGTCCAAAAAGCTTGTGTCTTGCTATGGGAGCCTTGTTGATGGAAATTCTCAGTCATCCAGGTCATGATTGTCCCAAAAGTGCTTTTTTCAAAAGGCAACTGGACTTACTTTGTTTTTTTTTTTTTTTTTTTTATTGAAAAGGTTTTCAAATACAAATTTTTCCCCCTTTTCCCCCCCCCTCCCCCCCTCCCTAACCCCCCCTCCCCACCCTTCCCCCCCTGTGACTTCTTCGTAACAAAAAAAAACCCTAATTCATAACAGATTACTTACTCCCTCCTCAAAATACTGACCTTTACTTACTAAAAGTATTATAAATCCCCCTTTATCCATACATTTCAGAAAAGAAGAAGAGAAAAAAAACAAAAAAAAACAAACACATTATACTATAACTATTATAAAATAACTTCTAATTTAGCATAATAGTGTTTTATATCTATACATTATTGCAACAATTCAAAACCACCTTCCACTTTAAAACTATACGATAAGTCCTACTTTAATAACATTTCAAAGCGGGCTCCCCATAAAATCTAATTTAACATTTATTCCACTCTATCCATTTCCTCCACTCCCCTAAATGTATCACTTAAAAATCCCTTTTCTTAAACTAATCAGTCTGTAGCTAGCTTATTCACCCACTGTCTTACAAATTTACCATACACAACAATTCTTGATATCTTTAATTCACTGCCCACACTACTTAAAAATATATATATATATATATTCCATTATATCTAAATAAAAAAAGAAAAGACAATAACTTTAAATTTATAGTCCATATAATATCTTCTTGAAGTCTTTCCACTGGATTGTTAAAACCAACATCCATAATAGGGTAATATAGCTTGCTAATGCAACAGTTTATTCAAGATCTCCAATCATATCTGCCCCCATCAGTAGTAAACATCTTCTTATATATATAAAAGTAAAAACAACCACCCGAGTGACATTATAATTATATTCCATATAATAATAATTGTGGGTTTCATCAGGATTATTAATTTCCATCATCGTATTGGGTAACAACCCGATCTTCTGCATGTCCCAATATGATTCTCTTGCCTTATAATTCAAGATAATTATAATATATTTATCAACACAAAAAGAAGTTTCAAAGTAGATAATTCAAAACCATCAATTTGAGGCTCTTTCCATGTCCCAAAATTACGGCAATGCAGAGATCTGCCACTATCCTCAGGATGATATTGACCAATATGTCGCCTCCTCTATGTTTTCACATAATCATTCGTATTTTAAAATCACTGGCTTCACTGTTGCTTGGATTAGAAATTTCTATTTTTGTACAACCTATTTCTTTTTTTGTTTTCTTTTTGTGGGTTTGACTTCCATCCTAATTTTTTGTGTCTCGCGTTTCTTTTTTATCCCTTGTATATCCTCTAATTGGTTTCCATGCTTGTCCTTGCCTTGATAAGTCATCACATTAAAATCAGATGGCACTTCTCTCAAATTTGTAGATAATCCAGCTGGGGTATCCAATAAATCCAAAGGCAATTTATCTGGTACAGTCTCTGTCTTTAATTCCAGCTCCTTCTGCTTATCCTGTATTATATCTGAAGACGTTAAATTCATTTTCAACCTATTTTGATAAAATTCTTCCGCTCTTTCAACAGTATTTAACTGGTATCTTTCTCCTTGATATCTCAATATAATACCAACTGGGACGTCCCACCGGAATTGAATATTTCTCCTTTTTAACTCAGACACCAGAAAACCAAATTTCTTCCTTTCCATTAATATCTTAGGTGGGAGTTCCTTGTAAATCCAAATCTTTCTTCCATACAATTGCAAATTAGAATTGAAGGAATTTTGCACAATTTTATTCCTAATTTCTTTATCTGAAAAATAGATTACCACATCTCTAGGCAATTGCCTTTGCTTGGCAGTCCAGGAGTTTATTCGATAAGCTCTGTCAATCCTACAAAACACTTCCTCAGGTTGAATCTTTAAAATCCCAGCTAGAAATTCAGAAGATATTTTCCTTAAATCATCTCTGTTATTTTCCTGCAAACCTCTAAGTCTTATTGCATATTCTGTGAAATTGTATTGTATCTTTAGAACCTCTTTATCAATCCTCTGTTGCAGATTTTCTACATTACCAGACTTTTGGTCAGCATCCATTTTAAATTTTTCTTCTGAACTATAATCCTGAATATTTAACAAATCATTTTCAATTTTTTGAATTCTATTATCCAATTTATCTTGAATTTCATCCATTTTTGACTCTAGTAAATTAGTATTTGTATCCAACCGAATCATGAATTCTGACATTTTTAAAATTTTTTGCTGCAAAAAGTCAAACTTGGATTTCACCAATTCCTTAGTTTCCTGCTTAAATTTTTCAAGTTGCTGATTCACAATCTCATCCCTTCTTTCAATCTCCTCTAAGAGAAATTCTATTATATTAAAATCAGGTTTCTGGGACTGAAGAGTTAAAACTTGTTCCTTTAAATTCTTAGTGGGGGAATCCCCCCCACCTATTTGCTTGTCTGACTTCACAAGCCTCAGTGCCATGTTTCCGCCTAAGCAGGCTTTGTTAGAAGAAAAAAAAAAAAAAAAAACAAGACAAAAGACTTCCAGCCAGCAACAAGGGAAAAAGAGAAAAACAAAAACAGGAGCGGAGTTTTATCTACAAATGTAGCCAGTGGTATTTATTCCGCTACATTGTAATAATAAAAAACGGAAGAACTTTCCCTCTCAAACTCTTCTCCAGCCGCGGCAGACGCCATTTTAAAAAGAAACTTTTTTCCTCTTTCTCTTCCCCTATTCTCTTAAGTAATTTTTAAAAGATAAGTAAAATACTTGCGCTTCAGTATTACAGGTCCAGCTCACATTTTCTTTGAGTAATCTGTCAAATTCGCAGGCTTGCTTTTGACGCCTGGCTCTGCATTAGCAGAGGTCTCCCAAAGCCCGGAGCAACGGCTGGGGATATGGGGCATCTCATCCGCTCCATCCCAAAAGTAAAAGAAAAACTTTTGGGACTCTGCAGAGAGTTCTACCCACCCCTGCCGGCTCTATCTCCGTTTCCTCATGGGAACGGAGTTTTTTCGAGCCGCCGTTCCGTTGTGAAGGCGGCTCTGACAGGCAGTGGAAGCTGACGATCCCAAAGGAACGTCTGGCGGCGGCCAGCAGCAAACAGGAAGTCGACTTACTTTGTTTTTCTTTGAAGACGTTTCGCTTCTCATCCAGAGGCAAAATATCTTTGGGAGAAAAACAAAGTCCAGCTACCTTTTGAAAAAAGCATTTTTGGTATATTGTGATTCTTTTTTTTGTCCTGTGGATGTCTCTCAAATTTACTGTGATAAGAGGAAAATTAGTTGTACAAAACCACCAGTGCAAAATCATCTGAAATAAACTATTTCATTTCAGGGTTATCAGTATCATTCTTCAATGGCTATAAACTGCATTTCTGAGCTTTATCCTAAGGTACAGCCTTAAATTTTTGTTTTGAAGTGAAACAGGGAGAAATGAGAATGACCAACTTAGGTGATTCCTAAGCAGTGATGGCTAACCTTTTTGCCATCGCGTGCCAAAAGCGGGGGGAGCGCAGTGGGGTCACACGCACATGTGCCCACATCCATAATTCTATGCGCCATGTCCCCCCCATGCTCCCCCTGCTTTTGGCACGTGATGGCATAGTGGGCCTGGTAGGCCCATTTTTTGCTCTCCCCAGACTCCAGAGCCTTTCTACGAGCCTGGGGAGGGCAAAAACGGCCTTCCCCATCACCCCAGAGGCCCTCTGGAGGCCGGAAACAGTGTGTTTCCTGACTTCTGATGGGCCCAGAAGGCCCGAAAATCAGCTGGCTGGTGCACACATGTGTGCTGGAGCTGAGCTCGCGCACCCGATATGGCTCCGCGTGCCACCTATGGCACCCATGCCATAGGTTTGCCATCATGGTCCTAAGGCATCAGGCAGCATTTTCAAATGATAATTGAAGTATATGCATTTCCTGTATGTTTGTACTGTATTGGCTATATTGTTTTGGGTTATCATTTTAATTTTAATTACCAAAGTTTATTGCTTGCCTTTGCCTGATATATTACTGAAATAATAGTCATCTATGAATGTGAAAAGGTTCTTTTTGGGAAACACATAATGTCACCGGTGGAAATTAGCATCACAATATGGATGCTTCTGGATTGAAAGGACTAGCCAGCTATAAATTATTATCCAAGGGATGCCGGAATGTGTTAACAGCACACATTCTTCGGGGAGGCACCTTTCATGTCCCCTTGCAATATGTATGCATACTATGGCTTTTTGATTATTTTTCTACTACTTTCCTTTGTCTGGACCCCCTACAACAAATTATTAGCTGAACTTCCTACAGCTTTTTAGGGACATAGCCGAAACCCAAAAGTTCAACTTGGTGCCTAATGTATTATTCAATAGGGCTGTGCCTGGTTTTAAAATCATTTAGAAGATATTTAGAACTTTTACTTGCTCAAGGGGAATGCCTCAGCTCTCTTTATTAATTCAAGTGTAATGGCATGTGGAAATGTGGAGTGACCTGGGAGGTGAGAGGAAGAGATGCTGCCTAGGGAACATCAAATAAGGGGGGGGGGGAGCCCACAGCTGCATAGAAAGAAATTCCTTTTTTTGGAAGCCTATAATTCAGAGTTATTATTTAGGATATCATCCTGAGCCATTTGGAAAAATGAGAGGATACAATTCTCTGTCAGCAGCCGTGATACCGATTTACGGATACTGGATGTGGTTTGCAGCAATCCAGAACAACAGTTATTCATATATATATATATGTGTGTGTGTGTATGTATGTATGTGTGTGTATATATATATATATATATATATATATATATATATATATATATATATATATATATATATATATATATATATATATATATATATATATGCATAGTTGTATTCTACACACAAATAATCTACTATGTGGCAGTAGATAAAGCAAGTTAACGAATAATACATTTGATAATGTTACATAAAACATTTAAAATTCAAATAGTGGTGGATTGATAAAGACCCTTTTTTATAGCCACAGTGAAAAGATTGGTTGTTTCCCTCTGTTATTTTAGGATTCTTATCCTACATTAGTAAATTTTTAATATATTCACCAATATCTCTTCCTGGTCTTGATTTTAAAATAAGTCAGATAATATTCTGCTGAAAACTCTTGTAAATTTCGCAAGACAATAAAATATATTCTTCTGTTTCAAGGTCAATAACATTACAGGGACAACCTCTTTGAGTAATAGGAAACACTATTGTTGTAAGCCCTCTTCTGTTTTATAATTAAATTGGGAAATGCAGATTCACACATCTCATTGAACATTATATGCCAGTTGAAATAACATTGAGGGTTAAACTCTTTTTAATTGCTGTTCTCGGATTGAAAGTTTTAAATTCCTATTCCCACAGGCCCAGTTTCTATCTCCAGATTGAATAAAATGTTCTTTCTGCCTGACCACTGAAAGGCTTTTCCACTGATGTCTGCTTCCCATCCAAGAGCAGCTTTAAATAGCTTTAAATAATTTCTTTATGTTTGGTGATGAAGTTGGATTGGTTCTAGACAGACAGAGCAATCTAAGATAGAATTCTCTATTGCAATTCCTAGCTAACGTAATTTTTGTGGGTAGGGAACTAGTTACCTGACTAGAAAATGCTGCTTTGGAACACCCAAAAATATACATTATGCTTACTATGTTTGCATTTCCCCCATTCCTGAATATCTAATAATTTCTTATTTAACTATATTACCCTTTTTCTACTAGAAGTGGAATGTTAAGTATTAGTTTAGAATTAGCTCTTTGTCTTCTATATATCCTAGTTGCCATATATTATTTAAGAGTCTGAAATATTTCCTAGGATAGATCTTTTAAATAAAAACATTCTCACAGATTGAACACTGTGTTTTCTATTAAACTAAATGTCATGCTTTGCATCTGAATAGTGTTCCAGAGGCTTTATTTAATTTATTTATGATCATATTTTTATGGCTGTCCATCACACACGAAGTGACTCTGGGCGGCATATTATTCCCCAAAGTTCTGCGTAAGACCAGGGCAAAAACATCTGCAGACTGATTATACCCTGGTGTATACTCTCATGAAGATGCAATAAATTATAAACTACAGAGTTAGTTCATTTGTCTGAGATGCAATAATTTTAATTTATTGAATGAATGAATGCAATCCATCTTCCTCTAGGTAGTCATGTATACTTCCTCCCAAGGTAGAATGAGGAATAGTTTATTTTGCTGATCATTTTGTACTGGTACTGTCACTCTGTTTGGAAAGAACTGAAGTAAAGATGTAATTGCTGCTTCTCAAAGGAAAAGAACTACCTTGAAATCAGTGGTGGGTTGCTACTGGTTCTCCCCAGTTCGGGAGATCCGGTAGCAGCGATGGTGAGGTGAGAGCGAACTGGTTTGCTCCAATTATCTGGTGGGCCCTCCTGCCCGCCCCTGCACTATACCTACCTATAGTTGCTCATTTTTAGCCCTGCTGATAGGCTCGGCAGAGTGGATTGCCGTGCCTCAGCTGTTAGGAAATGGAATGCACTTCCGTGTAGCGCAAAGCTCATGCAAAGTGCTTGCACGAAGTGAACCGGTAGTAACACTGGTTGAAACCCACCACTGCTTGAAATCTCCAAGTCCTTAGGTTTTGGGGTCTATGAAGTTATCAGTATTCAACAGCACTTTCTTATCTTCTGATGCTGGAGAAACCACTGAGTGAAGGTTTATGAAGCTCCCATATATATTTATACAAGATTATTAATCTCAGTTACGTTGGCAGTTTTTTGCCAAAAGGATAGAAGTTTTCTATGTTGCTCATTTCCTTTTTGATTTGATCATACATGGAAACTATTGCATTTATAATTCATGTTATTATATATATATATATATATATATATATGTTTTCTCAGGTTTTCGCGGGTGTTTGTATGTAGGTCTTTGGTTATATATATATATATATATATATATATATATATATATATATATATATATATATATATATATATTTAAGGGTATGTAAATATATATATTTACATACCCTTAAATGGGATGGCAAATGCAGACGTGAGTGAAGCTCCATCAGTCTCAACAGTGGATTTTTATATATTTATTAGAAGCATACCCAGTGATGGGATTCAGCCAGTTCGCACCACTTCGGGAGAACCAGTTGTTAACTTTCTGAACAGTTTGGTGAACTGATTGTTGGAAGAAATCATTAGGGCAGAAAATCGGTTGTTAAATTATTTGAATCCCACCACTGAGCATTAAAACAAGATACAAGAAGAAGCAAGATTAAAAAAAATACATTAATACTGAGAGCATAATTAAAGAGTAGCAAAATAATATTAAAAGCCTGACAAATAGAATGATCTGTCTAAAGCAAAATATGGAAGTGTTAATGTAGTTTTCCTCTTAATGTAACTGCGGTCAAAAGTGGGAAGGACAGCTGTACCAATCCTTAATCATACACACCATGCTATTATGTTTTTTGGGCTTGGGGAGCCCCTAATGTCTCAACCCTTTCAACTTTACATTGGGACTGAAGTGTTTTCAAAGCATTTAGCTCCTTCAAACACCTAATCTCTCACAAAAGAAGGAGGAGGATGCTATTTGTGCAGTGTCATCTTGTCTTATCTGGCCACAAGAGGTTTGCCACTCCTTCATGGGCTAGAGCATATAAGTGAAATTCTAGAGTTTGCCATCCCAGTGGAACTTAATTAAGGAAATTGGATTGCTGAGAAAAATCTGATGGCAATTAATGTTTCTGAAGATGCTTTGTAGAGGCGATGGCATTTGTCTCTCCAGTTATTATTCCTACAAGCAATGCCACTGACTGCTTAGCAGTAAGAGACAAGTTCTTGCTAGAAGCACAGGCCTTGATAGTTTCCTGATTTATTCCCAGATTAACTCATTTGATGGAAAATGATTTGTCCGGCAGCCCATATTAATGTAGAATTGGGTTGATTAAAATTTGGAATTTACTGCTGAATTAAATTACAAATAGGAGCGCTTAATAGGAGGGGGGTTTCATGAAATTTTCCCTAGCTCTTTAGTGATGAAACAGTAATATGCTCCAAGTAGATCCATTTTTAGTGTGCCATTTTGTTTTATTCTCAACCTCAGGACTCTCCCGCGGTGCCAAGAAACTTTGATATAACTTTAATTTGATTTTATGTTGAGCCACGTAGTCTTCAACATGCAATCATTCGTTTAGTGACTGTTCAAAGTTACGAAGGCACTGAAAAAAGTGACTGGTCCTCACACAACTGTCGCAACATTCCCACAGTCATGTGATGAAAATCTGGGTGTTTGGCAACCAACATGTATTTAAAACGATTATAATATTCGAGGGTAACTGCCATTTGTGGCTTCCTCAGTTGGCGTCTGATGAGCAAAATCAATGGGGAAAGCTGAATTTGCTTAACAACTACATGATTCATTTAATAACTGGAGCAGTTCTCTTAGCAAAAAACTTGTAAAATCAGGCATGGCTCATTTAACAACTACTTTATTTAGCAATGGAAATTCTGGTCCCAGTTATGGCTGTATCTCAAGGACTTTCTGTATCCCATTGTCTCACAGATTTATCATGGAGCCAGATCAATTCCTACCATCATTGGTGATGCCTTCCTGTTGTTAGAACCCTTTATTGTGGCCATGCATCTCCATTTATTTTTCCTGGTTCCGTGTTCACTGTGTTGCCCTGCAACCTCTTACTTTACAGCATTCACAAGGTGTCTGGCAGCATCTTTTGAAACTCACACTTTTATCTAAGGCATAAGCTGTCATTAGCTACAGCATAGTTCATCAGATATATAGATGTGGATTTAAATGCATTAGAATCGGAGGGATGTGGGGAGGGAAGAGAAAAAAACAACCCAATGGGTTTAGCAAGCCAGTGCTTGTTTTTGAAATGTTTTGGAGAAAAAAGTTAAAACATTGCTTTAAATTATAAAGAGCATTGTGGGGGCTAAAGAGGTTGGAAGAAGGAGCTTTTAACAGCTTGGCATCTAGTTTTGACTGGCAATACCTGTTATAGCAGCCATTTTGTAAGCGGCAATTCCTTTCTTGCTCATGGCATTATTTTTGGTGTAAGCAGCTGGTCTCAGATATGTTCAGTGGGACTGATTATGTTTGAGCAGCGTGACTGCAAATTTTGATACTTGCTTATAATTTTTGCTGGCCTCCCTTAATGCTATTACAAAAGGCCAACACTCCCATTTAATTAACAGATTAATAAATCTGCTTGTTGAAATAGAGTATATCTTCACTAAGAATTGGGCTTTACACAGTTTAGATGATATTAAATTGGTTCCTGCTCTTGTTTTGTAGAAACAATTTTCAATAAATCTTCTTTCAATTTCCCTTTATCTACAATAAACCATCTTCTAAATGGTTACAACTATGAAATGGCTCAAAAGCCAAATTGAAATATAGCAAATTCAAATTCCCTGATTGTCTCTTCTCCCTGCTCCCTCTCTCTTTTGACACAATTAGTTTAAACAAAAATACAAATTGGAAGTTGAAAACAATCTCTAGCATGATTTAAATTTTCCACATAATAAAACTGTTGTTTGATTGATTATGTGCTGTTAAGTCATTGTCAACTCTTAGCAGCTACATACATTTTCTCCATGATGATCTGTCCCAATCACGTCCTTCAGTCTTCCATCAGTGCACTCATTGCCATTGTAATTGAGTCCACCATCTTAACTCGTCCTTTTCTTCTCTCTCCTTCCATCTTTACCAGGATTACAGCCTTCTCTAGAGAACTCAATCCCAAAGGTTCTTTTTCAAGAGGCAACTGGACTTTCTAGATCATTGAAGAGTTGGAGCTGTGCTTTCTACAGGATGTTTTCTGCTCTTTGTCCCTTCCCTATTGAGCAGAGACTCAGGCAGTTGGGGATGAGATTGTCCTGTCTGCATCTCAAACTGAAGCACAAATGGTTCCTGTAGTCTGCACTTTTTCTGGAAATCTGTTCATATTCCCTCACCATCCGAAGGGTGTTCATCCCAAAGTATATAGCTAAATGTCTATAGAGATTCTCAGTCATCCGGATCATGGTTGTCCCAGAGGTGCTTTTTCAAGAGGCAACTGGACTTTTTGGACAGTTTTTTTCCCCAGAAAGTCCAATTGCTTCTTGAAAAAGCACCTTTAGGACAGCCATGACCTGGATGACTGAGAATCTCCATAGATATTTAGAGAACTCGATCTTCAAATAATGGGCCCGAAGTAGGGCAATTTGAACCTGGTCATTTGTGCCTCAAGTGAAAACCCTGGATAGGTTTGTCTGATGAGGATCCATTTGTTTGTTTTCCAAAGTTCAAAACAATTCTGTAATACAGAAAGATATTTTTGAGGGACAAGGAATGCCAATACTCATTTGTTTAAATTATAGAACCAAAGCAAAGTTTATTGAATAGCCATCCCTTATTAAGGTGAATCTTTTTAATAGAGTGTTATATAGTCAATTTCCTAATCGGCATATTAGTGCAAGGAAACAAATTTTGCAAAATTCAATTTGGTCCCCAATTTTTATGTATCATAGCATACCCTTATTTTTAATAGACTAAAGCTGTCCAGACCTGCTCTAGATATGGCACTGTGATATTAAGCCTTTGGCAGTACTGAGTAACAGGCTGTTTTATCCTTAACCATTATAGAAAGGTTAGAAACATCGTTGGCTGTAACATTTTGAAATAATAATGTATAAATCATGACTCAAAAAGACAAATGTTACAGTCCAATGCAAAGTTAAGCATGCTTTGCATCACTGATTTTATTTCCGCAAGAGTACTGAATTCTGTGCTATTTTGTTCAGGTAGAAAACTGTATATCATTGATATTATCTTTGAAATTAATTTACATTCCTCTAATAGCAAGATATTTTATTTTTTTTAAAAAATACAGACAGTATAGAAAGTATCAAATGGTTTATTGGGAACAATTATTTATTTTATTTTTTATTTAGCTTTATCAACTTTGCTAAGCAATAGTATATTTCTAACATTCAGTCCCTGATTTTATTTTATTTTTAAATCTGACTTCTTAAGAAGGTGTCTTCTTAGCACATGTAAAAATGTTTCCTGATTGCCAAGAGTTTTTTTTAATCAAAAGAAGAAATTTAATATTTTTCTCCAAAAGTGGACTTGAACTGCAGAAGGAAATGGGAGAAATATGCATAGTTTGATTCCAAAAGCAGCAGATGTCCCTTTTATCCCAAATTCTGCTACTAATTGCTGCTGAAGTCTTTGTTTTTGGTTAGCCACCTATGAATATTCAGCACCAAAGTTCTGAGCAATGCAATATATCATGTCTTCAATCTGGCTACATCTTATTTATTAAGTGTATTTTTCATATGCACTGTTGCAATATTCATAGAATAAAATTACCCTTCTTTTACATTCTGAACTATTAATTTATGGCTATGCTGATGTTCACCAGCAGATCTGCCTCACCCATTTTTTTTTAGTTGCCCTTCCTTCTGAAATAAGATGATTTGTTGGCTCCAGACATCATGCATTTTTATTGGTGAGAATTTCATTCAGTTTAGTTGTTTTAATTGAATGCTAATTGAAAATTCTGCAGCTCCCAAGATATCTGGAAGGCAGGCATTGAAGGAAAACTGACATCTTGGTTATAGAAGAAAACTATATTCATCTGGCTACAACCCAAGTAGCTACTTGGCCTAATCTCTGGGCACACAATGGACTTTTGTCTCTCCCTCTCCCAACTTTAACACCACTTGTAATAACAAGAAACTGCTTCCAAGACTACAGAATTTCTAAAGTAATCTGACATGCTCTGTTGGAAGTCCTGCTGTTCAGGAAAAATAAGCCCAAACCCCTATTGAGTGTATAGAGATAACTGTGTGGTTCTTTAGCACTCTAATCACTACCAAAAATAACACCATTATAATAGCTCTGACTAATTTTGATCATTCAATATGATTTTAATGGTTTAGCATTCTTTTGGGATTCTCTCTTCTATTCCTTAAAATAGGAGTGGAGAATCTTATTTTGGCACTAAAATAGGTTCAGCTTCTGATAAACATGTCGGTGATTGAATGCCTGAAGTGGGCAGGACTAGCTACATTCTGAAGTTGATTCAGTAGAAGCTCCAAATTCCAGAAAGCTGAGAGCACATTGAGATGATGTACTTCTGAGAATTACCGTATTTTTCGGTGTATAAGACGCACCTTTTTACCCTCAAAAAGGGGGTGAAAATCTGGGTGTGTCTTATACGCCAAATGTAGCCCTGCCCACCCACCGGCCCCCACCCTTCGGCCATTTTCGGCCAGTTCCAGGTGGCAGGGATCTGGGTTGGGGCACAGCCTGAGGAACAACCCTCCCTCTTCGGGACAGTGGGTGGGGGTGGAATCTGCCCAGCAGTTTTGGGAACAAGGCGGGTGCCACGATTTGTGGCTGGTCACCCCTCTGGCCATGCTGATTTCACTCCCCAGCAATGTGAGGAGCCACCGCCGCCGCTGCCTAACCCTCTCTGCGTCCAGGAGCCAAGCCGAGCTGAATGGGAGCCCCTAAAGGGAAACGTTCCTCCTTTCCAGCCATTGCTGCCCGGATTCCAAAATGCAAACCTCAAGAGTCACGCTTCAGGTGGCGGCCAGTTCCCCTGCAATGTGCAGCAGGGAACTGGGAAGTGCTTTAGATTCGGAGAAGAGATTGTAGCGCTGCCGCCTAAAAGTGTTTTTCTGCACATTGCAGAGCCACGCGCCCCTATCCTCCTTCTCAGCAGACTCTTCTCTTTCCTCCTGGTCAGATCCGCCGCCTGAAACACGGTACACTTATTTTTGTCTCTGCACATACCCCATGTTTGGAATCGGGAAGGGGATCGTGGGTTCGGGCGGCAGACCGAGGAATGTTTCCCTTTAGGGGCTCCCATTCAGTTCGGCTTGGCTCCTGGGCGCAGAGAGGGTTAGGCAGCGGCGGCGGCGGCTCCTCACATTGCTGGGGAATGAAGTCAGCGCAGCCAGAGGGGTGACCAGCCGCAAATTGTGGCACCCTTGTTCCCCAAAGCTGCTGGGCAGATTCCCCCCCCCACTGTCCCAAAGAGGGAGGGTTGTTCCTCAGGCTGTGCTCTGTCCCTCTCCCCAGAGCATGCTAGGGGTCTCTTTGGGGGAAAGCAAGTAGTCCCTGCACCTCTCGCTTGCAGGAGGAAGAGGAGGGCGGCACCACCTAAATGCTGGTAGGCAGAGGTAATATACTTTTTTCCTTGTTTTCCTCCCCCAAAATTAAGGTGCGTCTTATACTCCGGTGCGTCTTATACACCGAAAAATACGGTATTTCTCTTCTTCACTGATGGTTTTGGGGGTGTGGCTTCAGGAAAGAAGCTAATACTTACCTACTTCAGGGCATGGTGGAATGCAGCTGAGAGTGGTTATCACAAGAAAGGCTAACAGTATTAGCACTGTCATCTTCAATATTTGTTCCCCTACTTAATTCTTTTTAATAGTAATTTTATTAAACATCACGGTTATAATGTTAAACTAACTACGATTATGAAAACGCCTAAAAGAATAAGAAAAAAGTACAGAGAAACAATAGAAAAATAGAAACGTACTAACAATGAAGTAAAGAAAAAGAAATTACTTCCTCCTTCATCACAACAAGTATAAACAATTTTAGCAACTTCATCTGGACCTTTAGTTCATTTTTAATTTTCTAAAATCAATTTTTTAATTATCCTATTCCTGTTTGTTAAAACAAATTGAATTTAAGTCCTTAAACCTGTATTAAAAACCTCTGTGCCTAAGGATTGAAGGAAACTCACGAAGTGGTGTAAAATATCCATCTCTTCAAAGATTCCTAGTATCGGGAAAAATTTAGCAAGCAATTTTCAAAAGTGTTTAGAAGGTCTGTTCACCAGCAAAGCCATCTTTAGTTTTCCATTTCTTCCCTGGAAGTGCCTCTACTTCTGAGTGTGCCTGTTGGAGGCTATAAACTGAAATTAGTATAAAGTTTGAAAGCCTTTCCACACTTGGATAATAACAGTCTTGAATTATATGCAGTTGTTCATAGTATTCAGGCACTCCTGTCAGCTGTGTTTCTCAGATAGCTCTGCTCAACAGCTTCAGAAGAAAATGAGTATTTCAGCTATTTATGGTGTTATCAGAAAGTTATGGAAGCTAGAAATTTCTTGAAGTCTTTATTTCTACCCAGTTATGACAAGACTTCTTTTCTCCCTTTTACTACAATACAGTCAGGTTTGCATCAAAATTGAAGTGGACAAATGCATTACTTTAATCAATTTTTATCCTTTTGTAAATCCGTAAAGCTCTATTTTTCTTAGTTTTTCATTTCTGTGACCTATCAAGTTTGATATCTCTAATTGGAAGTGGTTTTTAAAGTTCAAACACTGAAAATGATGCTCCTTTCTTTGGTATACGCCTTTATGCAACATTAACTAACATTAACTAATAAGCTCAGAAACTTGGAAAAGTTTCTATAGCAGAATACATTTACTTGGAGTAAATGGATGTTTGTAATACCTGGATGTTTATGCAAAATGGCAAAAAATGACAGAGTTAAGTTCCTTTTTCATATCAGTTTGAAAATGCAACTTTAAATCTATTTTCATTCTAATGAAAACCTAACATAACCCTCCCCCCCATTTCTGGTTGTAACCATGCAAGTTTCAGATGATGCTCTTTACCAAGTGTGGTACATTTAGGAATTCAGTCATTAAGAAAATTTTTATCACCTTGATGATGAGAAATACCAGACATCACACCTTTTCAAAAGATTTGATTTAATTCTTCTGATTGGGATTTTTTTTTCATTTTTCATTTTTTTCATTTTATTAAATTTGTATACCGCCCTACTCCCGAAGGACTCAGGGCGGTGAACAGGCACAAAATAAAACACATAAATATGAAAGTTAAAACATGATTAAAACCTAATTAAATAATTTTTGCCCAAGACAATTTAAAACTCCCAATAATTTAAAACAAATTAAAATTTGAGTTTAAAAATTTAAAAGAAGGGGAAAAAAGGGGAAAAAAATTGAACCATCTTCTTTCTACCTCTGATCAGGAATGTAAAGATCAAGTTCATCATTGCACACAGCTTTAATTTGGATGATGTAACACAGCACAATGCTGAAATGAGGCTTGTTCTGTTCTATACAGAACATCAAATGATGCTGTATTATTTTACAGTTACAAAGGTAGAAGTGAAGGATAACGAGCAAAGCCAGTAGAGTCACGGTGTAGGACACAGCAATGAATGGCTGGCATTTAAATCAAAAAACAAAGGAGGAGGAGGGGGAGGCATAAAGAAACTGAGAGGTAGGAGAGTAATGTACAAAAGCAACTCAATTCTTAAGGTGTTTGTAACTGAAGATGGAGAAGGAAGAACTCTAAAAAGTGTTGTGCTGCAAAAGCTTTTCCATTGAAACTGAAAGGAGGAATGCAAACTGCCATCTCCCTGAATGAACATAGGCATTGCTCTGTTTTCTGAGTGTATTTAAGTACAAGAAAATAAATTACCTCTTGATTTATAGTTAGCACGAGGTGTGAAACAAGACTTATTCAGCAAACTGGCTTAAACAAATTATGGTTTAGTAGATGTGTGAATCCAGGAGATAGATAGATGGATAAATGGATGGATATTCTATCTATCTATCATCTATCTATCTATCTATCTATCTATCTATCTATCTATCTATCTATCTATCTATCTATCTAAGAATAAAATAAGGAATACAATATCATATTCTGAATCACCCCTACAATTTACCCCAATCAGACCCACATATGTAGATCACAACTGAACTATTTTAGTTAAATAAGGGTGGTGTTATATGTGTTCTGACCTCACATGAAATATGTTGTTTTAGTATAAGGGTCCCAATAGTTTGCTCATCTAATGGGTGATCCAAGATACTTGTCTCTCTCTTTCTTATACTTATTTCTTATTATATTCAGAATATTATCAAAAGGAACAGATGCAAATAAAACAGCTTATTTTGGTCTGGTGTTGGAGAAAGTGCTTTCAATTCTTTTTTAAACTGATTGATTTGGAATCTACATTTCTTTACAAATCAGTTATTCATACTTCTTGAGAGCTATTAGTACTTGCAAACATGCATTTGACACTTACAAACCCAGAACTTCTGTCCACAAAGCATATTACTCATCATATCGGCTAGAATTGTTGGACTGGAAAAAGCACGCTGACAGAATGTAACCCATAAGCACCTGGTTGATTTGAAAGAGGGAAGGTAAATGTCACAAACCTATTCTGATTATTAAACTGTCTATCTGTGGCTTTCTTTAGATAAACATACAAACTCAATTTGACCATGGTTAATTTGAATGTTTGAGAAAACAGCACTTAAACCGGGCAGCTGCTTAATGGTGCTAATAAATCCTGTGAAATGAGGACACCATCAGCTACAGATGGTTCAACAGAGTTTGAGGCTTTGATTGTTTTCTTCTTGAGAAGGTGATGTTTGCATGTGGGGGGGGGGGCGGTTAGTAAGAAGAAAAAAAGATCTCAGGGTGTAAGCAGGCATGGGCTGCAGGAGTTTGGGAGAACCTCTAGCTAAGATTCTGTGCAGTTTGGAGAACTTCCAAATCCCACTCCTGGCTGGCCACGTTCACCTCTCCCCTCCCAGGAGTCCCCACGTGGCCCGTTTTGGATGCAGGTAAGTGCAGGGTGTGCAAGGAGGCTTAAGGAGGGTGAAAAACGGGCCTACTGGAAGTTCGGGGAGGCCAGAAACGGGCCCGTTTCCAGCCTCTGGAGCCTGGGGAGGCCGTTTTCGCCCTCCTGGAGGCTCAAGGTAAGCCTCTGGAGCCTGGGGAGAGCAAAACGACCCTCACCACACCGTGGTGCAGGAAGCCGACTAGGCCATACCCACCATGGCTATGCCCACCCAGCAACCGGGCATAGAAACCGCTTGCTAACATTTTTGAAGCCAACCGCTGGATGTAAGTATCACTTCCTATAATAAACTGATTTTATCTGATCCTAGGGATACAACCCTGTGCTGCTGTTGAATATTTTTAGCAACCACAAACAAGGTTTTGGAACTTGTCCCTGTCTCAGGACAGACACATTGTTTTGCCCCAACTGCTTTTCCACATAGGACATTTTTTCTACTCCCTCCAGAGAAGTCATGTAAATGAATGTAAAAAGATCTTGACTGACACATTCAATTAAGTGGATCAACTTGTGTGCCTAGTCTTAATTTAAAAAAGGTTCATTTGATGTCAGATTTCCTTTAATTAATTAACAGATTTTTATGACAGGGAAATAGTGTTTTGGTTCACTTACTATAATGCAGAGGAGGGCAAAAGAACAAGTCAGAGGATGTATCTTTGACAGAATAGGATTTAGGAAATGGTTTCAATTAATAGTATCAAGGGATAAACTTGAACTCAAACACTGAAGGAGAATAAATTAAAGACTTGCAATCTAGTCCCAAGAAAACTGAGCATCCTTGTATATTTTTCAGAGAAATGAACTTTGCAAAATAGCTTAAAGATTACTATATTTTGTTTATGAAGCTCTAGAAATATGAAATTATAAAGGTTTAGCTGCAACTTTCCACCCAATTAGTTTTATCATGGAGTCATAAACATTTCTTTTTCTGATTAATCCATTATTTGGTGACCATCTCCAGCTTTTGCGTTATGTTACCATATAATAACTTGTTCGTGATGTTGTGAGTTCTTCAAATCGTTTTTTGTTTCAAGCAGCACGTTTTGGTGTGGCTAGCATGAATGCAAAATTTCTCTGTGTTATGATTGGTGATATGTTTTTGATGATTTATTATTTAGCATATGGCATATCATACATGGACTAACAATATATATTAACATTTCATCTAGATTAATAAAACATACTAAAATATAAATGTTAAAATTATATATGTTCAAATACCAATATCATGCCATCAAACCATTGAAGTGCAACATCGTTTATATTTTTTAAAAAAAGACACTGGACTGGTATATGTCCTCAGTTTACAACCTGTCACAATGTGATCTACAGTTTAATTTAGGACCCTGCAGTCACACTGAGAGGAGGATGCTATGCCCCATTTATACAGGGACTCCTGGCAGATGCAGTGTGAGGTATGAATCCTATTTTTGTTTTTGATGAGATTTGTACCAATGGAGCATTTTTATGTATTTTACGTTTGATCAGTTTATTAGGCTTTTATGTTGCCTTATTCCAAAATGATATTTTTGCTGTTAAAATGCAAGAAGACATAGAAAAACTGTAAAAATACCTAAACCCATTGAATGTTGGAAAAGAATGAAATATGCACATCTTCCATAAACTGGGTAATCCCATCTTACTCACCTGTATACATCCAGACCAGTGGTGCCCCTGGTTCGGACCAGTTCTATAGAACCGGTAGTAAAACCAGAGGGAGGCTCCGACCCTGACATCATCAGAACGCTTCTGCGCATGCACAGAAGAGCGCACGCACGAGGAAGCGAGCGTGCACGCACGGCCCCGTTGCGAACCAGTAGTAAAGGTAAGTAGAACCCACCCCTGATGCAGACAAAGGTATCCAATATGTGACAGAGGGAGATTATAGCAATAACACTTAGACTTATATACTGTTTCACGATGCTTTACAGCCCTCTCTGACAGCTCATTGCGCCCAACAATCTGGGTCCTCATTTTGCCAACCCAAAGGACCAAAGGATGGAAGGCTCAGTCAACTTTGACTTCAGAATTGACCTGCTGGGATTCAGCAGATTTAGCCTGCAGTACTGCATTCTAACCACTGCACCACCATGGCTCTATCCTGTTATTTCATCTACATACAGACATTAAAGTTATTTCATCTACTTACAGACATTAAAGGAATTATGCCACCTGATTCTTTAAATTTGTACTTCTTTGTATCTTCTCCCCCTTTTCCAGCATTCTCATTGTTTTATTGCTCTTTCCATCACCAAGTAAAATAAGAAATATAATTTTTTTTGTTGGGGAATGGGTGTCAGGGTTCCAAGTAATAACCCCAACGAAAGAAGACTCTGAGGCTTGAGTTTCCTCAAAGTTCCTTTTTATTGAAGATGTCATATTGGCACATCTGGGAAAACCCGAATCTGAAAGTTTCCAGGTTTTTGTCACCCAAGAGAAAATTCAAGTCCCTACCCAGCACCCTCACGTCCATCACATGGTCCAATCATCCACCATCCAAACTGGAGACATCTCCCAGTCATCCGACTCCAGGTGCCAGGGCAATGTGTCCTTGACTCTCTGAGAAAGGAATGCTATTTTGACTACATATCACCCATACTCTATGCAATCCCCCCTCCCATTTTCCCATAGAAGAATATGTGGCAGGCCTGAAGGCCCAAATGTAAAAGATGGCTTCCAGGTCTGACAGTGGGGGTTTATCTCTTTGAGTTAACCTTGAGTTCTGGTGACTGCTTGGACAAATCCCTGAAATTTTCTTGGCAAGATTTTTTAGACATGGCTTGCCTTTGTCTCCTTTTAACGGCTGAGAGGAAGTGACTGATCCAAGGTCACCCAGCTGGCTTTGTGTCTAAGACGGGACTGGAACTCATGGTTTCCCAGTTTCTATTCTTATTTTTTAAACACTACACCAAACTGGATGTAATGGAAAATGTGGATGATCTTGGGAGATGAAGAAAAGAGATGATGCCTAGGAAACAACCAAACGAGAGGCAGGAGTCGTCACTGGCTTAACAATGAACGAAATTTAGGAAGAATCGACCCTTATGGATCAAACTGTTAAAAGTGGGAGTGGGAAGTTTGTACTTTTAGACTTGCAAGATACTATTGATGTAGTCTTAAAGCAAAGTATAATTCATTCATCTAGTCCTGTTTCCTGTCTGGTTTTATCTGGGAGATCTGACACCAGTTCTCACGAGAAGTGCTATACTAATATTATTATTATGTAGAGTAGGGTTAAGGTAGTAGCAATGCTCAGCTATCTTTCTCACTGTTTACCACCTGTAACAGAGAGGATAAACCCTCATTCTCCACATCTTATAGTATTTTGCTAAACTAGCCTGACTTTGGATAGATAGTTGCCTTTGTTATCCACATGACAGAATAACGGTTTAGAAACCAGATAGAGAGAAGAAGACATCTGGAGGAATTCATGACAATGGGAAGAAAGAAGGTGAATGATATATCCTAGATTGGGTGGCGACAACTAACATGCTTTCTATAACTTTCATTGTCATTGTATGTTTATACACAATATACCCATACAACAAAATTCACTTAACACCCAAAGATTAGGTCCAACACACATAACAATCCCCAAACACACTCCCACCCACCACAATTCCCCACCCCTAAACCACCCAAACATCCACACAACAGACCAAGTAATGCTGTCCAACAGCTCACTGATGGTGGCCCTTTAGTTCATTGTTGAGTGCAATTATAGCTCTGGGATAAAAACTATTCACAAAACGTGTGGTCCGAGTTTTAATTGTTCTGCTTAAAGCCCATCTAAATTAGCTATATATGTAGTTTCAAGAGTATAGACTTCTCTTGTGAGGGTTGTTTTCTGTTTGCAGTTGTCCTCTCTTTGAAGGCTACTCAGTTCAAGTCAAGTTGAAATAATGTGAACCAGACATGTCTATAGGAGAATGAAAAAAGTCAAGGTGATATACATTAATATGCAACACACATGAAAAATGGTGAGGCTTCAATTGCATACCATCTTGGCTTTTCTGACATTTCTTTGTAGACTTTCCATAAGAAAAGAAATCAGCTTATTGCCCCCACAAACTGGGTCCTCAATTTACCTACCTTAGAAAGGATGGAAGGCTGAGTCAACCTTGAGCCTGGTGAGATTCGAACTTACAGTAATTACAGACAGCTGGTGTTAATCACAATGCTATCAGTCTGCTGAGCCACCAAGCCTGTTTTAAAAGTTACCTATTAACAGTTACAGTAGCATTTTAAAAGCAGTGTAAGCTGCATACTTGGTCCCAATACTCACTCCTCCAGAGATCTACTATATTTCCACTTAAATGGTAGTTATTATTACAATTTAAATGGTAAATATGCATCTGTATACAAATATAGTAAGAAATGAAAATGCAATTTTTAATGCAAACTAATATCCTCTTTATTGGGGTAATATAGTTCCTTATTTGGGATGCTGTTTAAGTAGCTGTCCTAATCCTTGAACATACACAAATAGCAGTGGTTGTATATGGTTTAATGAAGATGAGTAGATCTTGTCTTTTCTCTCTCTCACTGATTGCTGGTTTAAAAAGTATACATACTTGGGGGGATAAGTCTAGAGCGGGTATCATTGCTTGAACAATTAAATATAATCTAATGAAGTGTTTTAGTGAATGTAATTTTATGTTTGCTTGATATAGTTCCATGCTTGTAATTTATTTCCTCTTCTTCCTAAACAAATATTAGTTTTGTTTAAGTGGTCCCTATGCCTTTCTACTTAATCAGAGTTTTGCAGCCACAAATCCCTTTGCATGCTTGGAAACACATTATTGTCAATTATGCAAAGGAGGAAGCAATAGCAATTGGAATTTCAAAAGGCAGGTACAAACAGGTGCATCCAATAGTTGTGATTGCCCCCAAACCCGCGCCTTCATAACTCTAAACAAATTTATGACCTGATGGAGTTATTTTGCCTTTAATCTTCTGCTCACAAGTGTCATCCCAGAAAATTCTTTTTTTGACAAGCTTGTTGCCCATTTAGAGATTCCATTTCCTAAATTTCAATTCAGATCCCTCAGGAAGTTTCAGATTTTACCAGAGTAATCATAACTTAGAGGAGGAAAGAGAATAAAATATAAAGTCTCCCTGGAGTCAAGTGCAGCTTCATAAACCATGTCAATTTCAACAATTTAGAAGTGGTTCGCCATTGCCTGCTGGCTACATTTTAAAAAAAAAAGCACAACCCTTCGAAATCTAGTCTCTCATTCTGGCATTTTTTGATTCTTTCATCCAAACATAACTAGATTCAAATGTGTTTAACTTTTTAAAGTTTGGCTGAGTGCTGCTACCTCCTAGGATGGTGTGACCTAGTATGGTGAATCTCAAATAATCTCTGCTAGCAGGAATTTCCTTTTGTTTATTCCTGCAGCAAAGATGTTGACTTCCAACTGTCTGCTGAAAGTGAGCTGTGGAAGTGTGCTATTCAAGCAGAACTGCTTGTTGGCCTTATTATCCCATTAGAGATTCCAAGGAAGGAGAGGAAGAATGTTGACACAAAGTTACATAGAGAATAGTATTTTCATATCTTTAACATGAAGGCACAAACGGAAGATTAAAAAGATTTTAATTGCTCCATTTTCTTGTACTTTGTTCACCTAGAAATTAGTAGAGTTTCCATCAGCCTAAAGTTGGTTTATAGCCATTTGGGGCACTTAAAATGGTACTATAAGCCAGTAGCTGTTGAGAAGAGCTATATTATGAGAGATTCATATCAGATCTCTTGATTAGTACAATCTCAGAGTCTATTGGGACTGAATTACAATGACTCTGCAATTCAAATGATACATTTTAAAAGAAGATTTAGTACACTAGTTAAATTTATCCAACTGATATCGAGGCTAGAATCAATGTAGTTAAAATCTGCAACATTTTGAGGGGTACAAAATTTTCTTCTTTAAAAAAATATGCCCAAAGGGAAGAGTGGCTTAATTAAAGTATTTTTGAACAGTTTACCTAAAACAAATCTTAATTTGTTTTTAGATGTTTGTTACAGGATAAGCACTGTAGGGAGATTGACTTTGACTGGTATTTTGAAATCATATGGACATAATCTATATCTGTAGATTATAAAAAGAATTGAAAACAATCACATTAAATTTGTATTAAGTGATTTGATTTATTAATAGATTATGGGCCATTAATTCATGTTTTATTCTAAGTGACTCATAAATATTTTTTCCATGACTATTCCTAACTTGGTTTTTTCATGTTGCCCAATAGTGCACTCATCACTACTCTAACTTAGTCCTTTTTCTTCTCTTTCCTTCTATCTGTTCCAATATTAAAGCTGAGATTAGTCTTCATTTAATGTCTGGGCCCATTCAAGCTTTTGGTTTTGACTGAAACTCTGCCTACTTTGTGTATGAGTACTTTTTAATGAATATGAGGACCAGTCTGTTTCAACGTATGCTTACAGATGGATTGTACTTTGGGCATCAGATGGGGTAAATGAAATAAAGTGACACAACATGACACAAATCAATAGATCATTGGGCATTAATTAAGCAAGCATTCTAAAATCTTGCATTCCAAAGAAGCAACAATTGTGAAATTGTTCATAGGAGAGAAAGAGAGAGAGAGAGAGAGAGAGAGAAAGAGAGGGAGGGAGGGAGGGAGGGAGGGGGAGAGGGAGAGAGAATGAATTGATTTGGTAAAGTGCTTGATACTACTTTTACTGATATGTTATAAAATAACAAATGCCTTTTGAGTTCTTTCTTTCCCTAATAGAAGAGAATATCTGTAGCTCAGGGTTGAACTATTGAGTCCATGGTCTTCTCTGAGCTTGGTTGTTTGCCAGCTTCTTTTTTTCTGCTTTAATTATAGTTAAATGGGTGTGTGTATTCTATGTAGATTGCCTTTTCAGATTTAGCATTATTTGAGAGCATTTCCAGGAAAACATTGTAAGGTAGGATCCTTTCAGAACACTATACATATAAGTACAAGGAAGTGAAGGGGTTGTCTAGGAACAGCATTAGACCATTAGTGCACAAAACCGTAATATGTTTTAATGAGTACTTGAGTAAATGCATAAGCATTATCATAGAAGTCCTATTACAAGCAAAGCAATAATTGTAAAGTTTCCATTTCAAATCTAGAAGAAATGCTTTTAGAGATGTCTAAAAGTGCTTTTTGTTTGCTTGTTTTTTGCTGTGTGCTTCTGAGGAAGGGAAAAATGGAAGGAAGAATCTTCTCGTGTTGTGTGTCTAGAGCCATACTGAACTTGAAACAAATTGGCATTTTCTATGTCAGTTCAGTTAGAGCTAGCTATATGTTCTCATTACAGAAGATTTCCAATCTATAATCACATTACAAATGTGCTGTGCTCCATGCTTAAGGCAACTTTTCACCAGCGAGTTTTTGCAACATTCTATGGAACAAAAGATTATAATGATCTCTCTTTTACTGCATACAACTCTGTGTATTGGTGTATATATAAATTTAGGCCTAAGAAAAAGGATTCTAAACAGTGTACATACAAACTCTATGATTTAGCAATTTAGCTTAATAATGTCTTATTGGAGTTGATGCATTAATGCAACTGATTGTTTGAGAAAAGATTAAAGTGGGAATGATCTACTGGTGTAATTGATGTATTTCAATATTATGGATAAGTTGGAATCCTTTTGGAAAAGATTAGGATCCAATGGAAAGGGGTTTCATTTATTGGAAGTCATAGGAAATTATGTCTTGTTCACTGATTCTTGTAAGATGCTGCTACAGAAGATAGTTAAGTTGAATTTTCAGGGGCCACTGCTTTTGGTCCAAATGAAGTAAAGCTAAATAAAAATAAAAGCTGGAAAAGATAGAAAGTGTAGTAAAAAAAATAATAATACAAAAAGAAAAATAAGATACAAAAAAGAAAATATAAAGAAGCAACTTCTTTTCTCATAAGTATAAATAATTTTAACAACTTATCACATTCTTTTAAAATACAATGAGCATTTTTTTCATCCAATATCACATCTCTTATCTATAGACAAATACTTAAAACCTTGTCATTCAATCGTGGTCAGCAAAAGTTCATTAAGAGGTATCAGAAATAACGTCTATTTTAATTTTAAACAGATAACTTTATCTTCTTTCCCTTTACTTTTAACAGTCTTGGTATTTAATCTATTCAAAGGTCCTAGAATTTGATATCTTGTCATTTTTTTTTTATCCCTTCACACAAAATTCTTCAAAACTTTAATACGGTAATTTTTGTACTGTTAAAAGTTTTGTAAAGTTTTAGGATTAAAAATTTAGGATTTTTTTTAGGAATATAGGAAAATTATCCAGGCCACTCTCTTGGTTTGTTATTTGTGTAATCCTTTTTAACTATTAAGACAACAGCCAGATTGTTTTGTATGTACAGTGCAGTAGTGGGTTCCACTTACCTTCGCTCCTGGTTCGGAATCGGGAGTGCATGTGTGCGCATGCTCACTTTGCTTGCGTGTGGTGCTTCTACGCATGCGCAGAGCGTCTGTGATGACATCCGGGTGGGTGGGCGGAGCCTCCCACTGCTGCCCTACCGGTTTGCCCGAACCGGGGCAAACTGGTAGAAACCCACCACTGGTACAATGTAGCATCTTTTTCTATATCATTCTTATATCCGGTCACTTTCTAAATCCACTTTTAAATAGATCAATCTTGTCAGATATAATTTGTTCCTTTTTCATAACATCTTATGAACACAATCTATTTATAGAGGCAGACAGTCTTAAAATTAACTTCTCTGTCCATTATAAAAAATATTCAATATTTCCAATGTTAAGATATTTTATTCTGTTCTCTGTTAAAAGAAGTGTTCTTCTCCTTTAATTGCAATATTTAATTCCTTTGGGATATTTCTAGGTTGCAATCTCAAAATCCCATCATATTGGGTTTTTTCCCCAGTGTTCAATATATATCCACAAAAAAGATTCTTTTAATTAATTTCAAAATTCCATTTCAAGTCCATCTAGACTCTGACTTTCCAAAAACAAGACTCTACTCACTCTTCTGCCATTTATTTATTTTAAAAAATCATTAAGTCTTTAAATGTATATTTAAAAACTACTTTTGTTGTGGATTGAAGAAAACTCACTCAGTGAATGCCATCAAACTTGCCATTCTGAAGTTTCTTAATATTTGAAAAGTATTGAATAGGTAGTTCTAAAAGTCATTAAGAAATGAGGCTCTGCAAACTCTTATATCCATATAAACTATATTACAACTGTGAGCATAGTTGGAAACCTTTGATGCTAGCTGCTTCATTCACAGCTGACCTCAAAACTCCCAGTTCCTGTGGTCTACTCATGAGGCCAATTGTCCAGAGTACTTATGGGCAGTTCGGTGATCTCTCCTTTTTCTGGAGATATTTCATCGGCCAAGACCCATCGTCTGACTTTCAGCCATAATACCATCCCCACTCTTTGAGGGATTTTTAGCTGTTCAATTTTTGCAAAGATGTTTCCATAGAACCATCCTCATGGTAAAATTGACACTTGTTTTCCGCAGAGATTTTGTTGGATCTACCCAGATGGACAGCATAAAAGTTTCTGAGCAACATAGCCTGTATTTAATAGTGCCATCTGCTGCTAAAATATAGCTTGCTGGCAGAATTCTTTTTCTCTTTTCCTGCAGCTGGTATATGCCCCACATCAATGATGGAGTTGGGAGACTCCCTGGTGTAATGTGATAGGGAGGAAGAAAGCAAGCAAGGTGAAATCATAATTAAATGGCCAGAAATCTGCTTGATTAATGTTGGATGGAGGCCCATGAATGCAATATTCAACTGTATGAAACTCCAAGAAGCCATACAAGAGTAAGAGCAATACTTCATTCCCTCAGTCTGAACTGAATACTTCTGAAACAAAGAATATCTGTGTTAATGAATTACCTTGTGGTTTACCTCTTCCCTGCTGGCTTATTACTTCTTCTATACTCCATAAAATAATTTTGATGCTAGGCAGAAACAAAACATCAATAATAATACTCGCCCACCCCCAATGTAAATCTTAGTATTACCGGAGACAAGGAATAATTAATTGTTCCGAATGTTGGGATCTCATGAAAGTAATTACATCTGAATATTGCTGTTATATCAGATAAGATAGATGCTTTGTAGCAACATCTATATAATGACAACTTGAGGGTGAGAAGAGGGAAATATCCCCATAATAGTTAGCTGCACTAAAATTAGAATATCAACATACTCTCGGTTTTCATGATTTTTGCCTATTGCCTTTCAAAGACTGATTTGGAAGTGTAAATTAATCCAACACAATTTTATATCCTGACTACAATTAAGAAGGACCACCACCTGGGATTCTACTTAGTCATCAAGGAAACTTAAACACCCTTTCTTTTCAGCTCTTTTATGATCCTTCAGATTGCATGCCATTCAGAAAATTGGGGGAGAGGCCAATCTTTCATTTGTTTTCTGACTATTTTTATTTTTTACTCTGACCAGTTTTCACCATACTTTTATATGTGTCTGAATATTTTCTCCCCTTCCTCCTTGGGACACAGCATGCAATACACATGAATTTATCTACTGTATCACAAGCAAATGCACAGCCATGACATTGTCAGTTTTGTTTCATTAATTTTGGTGATAAATGACATCTGCATTTTATTTACAGATTTTGCACTTCAGAACATATTGCAAAACATTATGCTGTAACTCCACCTAATGTGCTTTTCAGATTTGGTTCATACATTTTTTAAAGAAAATCCATTCTCCAATAATAAAACATTTTTAGACTATGCCAGTAAAACAGATAAGGAAGGCTAGTTCCAGGTTTGCTGGGAGAAAGTAGCAAGCTATAGCTTCTATATCTTCTCTGTGCCATTATACCAACAGTCTTGCTTAGCTGTAGGAGGTGCCTTATTCTAACTTCTCATAAAGCCCGAGCAAAACTCTCTCGAGCTCTATAGAACATTATAGAAAACTTAATATGATGACTGGCTTTCCAGCACCAGATTGACTATAGATACATCAGTACAAGGCTGCTAATAAAATCTGTTGTGATTTGTAAACCAAGATTTATGGCTTAGTACATTGCACAAATAATGTGGTTATTTAATAAAATATATTTAAACAAACATTGGGTGATGTGACTCCCAAATATTTGTCTCATTCTTACTGCTTGAATATACGTTGTTGCAGTGGTGAAATCCAATTTTTTTTTTACTGCCGGTTCTGTGGGTGTGGCTTGGTGGGCATGGTGTGGTTTGGTGGGCGTGACAGGGGAAGGATACTGCAAAATCTCTATTCCCACCCCACTCGGGGGCCAGACAGAGGTGGTATTTGCTGGTTCTCCGAACTGCTCAAAATTTCTGCTACCGGTTCTCCAGAACCTGTCAGAACCTGCTGGATTTCACTGCTGCGTTGGTGGTTTGGGAGGGAGGGAATAGCGAACTATTATGTTAAATATATGTTAAGTTAACATCCCTAACATATATAACCCTAACCCTAACATATATAAATATATGTTAAGTTCTGGAGATTGTGATGTCGGTCTCATATATATACATATATATATATATGTTTTTCTTTCTTTTTCGTAGGTTTTATGTGTATTTCTCTTTACACATAAAACCTACGAAAAAGAAAGAAAAACAAATATTGTACCTTTACAGGGAGGATACATGACATGAGGGTGTGGCTAACTGATGAGGCCTCATAAGGCCGAAATAGATCTATCTTAGTCTCCCAATGGCAGCAAAGGGTCTGCTGGCTGCTAGAAGAAAAAAAGCCCAGAACTAGGGCTGCATAATATCTTGGTTTATGTAGGTAGAACCTGGCTAAAGAGAAATACATACATACATACATACATACATACATACATACATACATACATACATACATACCTATTCTTTTAAAATCTAGATTGTTTGATTTTCTCCAAGCCCCATACTTATTCTTTTCTTTTTTTTAATTTCCAATTTATTTGTCTAATTTGTAGCCTAGTATCTATTAGCTTTTGTATATAATCTGTCTGCAGCTGTTTCAGACTTTCCTTTTATTCTCATTCCCACCCTTAATGAAAGAAAACAAACAAAAACCTATTCTTTTCTTTCTAGTACATTTGTCATGTTTTATACCAAATTAATTTTCTTAATTTTGAAACTTTATCTGTGTTGTTGAACTATTGCGTATATAATACAGATTTCAAATTTCCTTAAAGAAATGGTACCCAAGGAACATATAGTTTGTTTGTGGAAATTTTAAAAAAATGCATTGGGGTAGTGCTGGTATGATTCTGATAGTATGAGTGACTCAGAGATGGCATCAGGGTTGGAACTACAAAGCAGAAATCTGATTCCCACACAAGAGAAAATAATTTTGTGAACAAGGGACATATAGATAGCACTTCACTTATAGCCATATATGGGCTCTGAATTTTGGTTATAAATTGTTGTAGTTGTTAAGTGGATCACTACATGGCCAGACTTGATTTTACAACTGTTTTTATAACAGTTGTAAAGAGAGTCATCATGGTTGTTAAATTAATCAGATGGAAAATGGCAAAAAGTCTCAAAATGGTGGCCACATGGCCATAGCACAGCTGGTCATAAATGTGAGCCAGTTGCCAGGTACCCAAAATGTGATCACATCACTAGGTAGGGCAGTCATAACTTTGAGGAGACATTTTAAGTAGCTTTTTAAAAGTCTGTTGTAACTTCCAATGGTTGTTAAATAACCAGTTGTAAGCCAAGAACTACCTGTACAATTGAATTGAAGACAGGAAATGAATAGCTACATGGCTATTCCTTTAAAAGCTTGGGAGAAGAGGCTCATGTTTCAAATCTTGGGAGCAGCATACATAAGAGGCAGGATTTCTGAGTATTTTTTTTTAAATTTGATTTATATGCCGCCCTTCTCTGAAGACTCAGGGCGGCTTACAATGTGCTCAGCAATAGCCTTCATCCTTTTTGTATATTTATACAAAGTCAGCTTATTGCCCCCACAAACTGGGTCCTCAATTTACCTACCTTAGAAAGGATGGAAGGCTGAGTCAACCTTGAGCCTTGGCGAGATTCGAACCCTGCAGTAATTGCAGGCAGCTGGTCTTAATAACCAGCTTAATAACAGGGTGCCTTAAACCTCTGTACTACCAAGGCTCTTTTGGGGATAGAGAACTTCGTGTATGTATGGCTTCCGTCTTGAGTTTGCTTGAGAGGCAGTCTAAGTGGAGAACTTAGTTTGGAAACTCAATAGGTGGGCTTCCTGTGTTGCTAAGTCACTTCTGCTGCTTCTCTCTATTCATTTTTGGACTACTGACTGTCAGTGTGTGATTCAGGTAGAATTGTGACACAGCTTCTCTGCCCCTGTATCCAAGAAAAGGGTAACGAAACTCAGCAGCAATGGTATCAGGCTTCGTTAGTTGTGTGGCACGAAGGAAATTGAATGCCATTTTAATAGGCAAGAGATGAGACAACCAGCCAGAAATGAAGATAAGCAGCCAATCCTAGTGCTCTGGTCCTGCACGCCACTTCAGAAAATCATACCATGAAATCACAAGCTGCTTTCACTGCAGCATGAAAGGTAACAAGCTGCCATGGAGGCCTCCTGCAACACAAACTCTATTAAGATGTGATGACTTACTGGTATTCCACACTGTGATGAGTTTTGGCCAAGCATGGATAGTCATCAAGTAGGGAATACTGTTGTCAGTGGGCCATTCAGCAAATATTAATGAGGCAACCTTCTCTTGGAAGTCTTCTAATCTTAAGAGGACCACATAGCTCTCCTCAAACGGATTCTTTTTATTGGGCTACGTTGCATTGTAATACAAGGAAATTAATAACTTTTTGGTTAATGTTCCAGGGCTGGGGAAGTCTCTGATCTCAGCAGTTCAGATGAGGTGGCTAAACAAGAAGCAGCAACCCTTATTCATGGACAAGACTTCTGTTTTGGCTAACATGTGCAATTTGTTCCTGAAGGGGAAGCATGTGTGGGAACATGTTGCTGCAACAATTAGAGACTAAATTGGTCAGAAAATACAGACTTGGCAGCAGATTAAGGTTTCAGTTTGTGGAGATTGCAGTCCTGCCAACAAATTTTCTTCAGCCAGGTCTCCTAGCAGCAGCCCATGGACTTTGCATCTGTTCGGCACAAATCTTGCAACCCTGGCTGGGTAGATGACATAGTATTTGCGTCAGGTTCAAAACACGCTCTCAGCTCAACTTTTTACATTTGACCGCAAGGCTTAACTTTGTATTCTGTACTGCTTTTATGCTGCTAAAGGTGCTGCTGGCATAGCAATAGAAGTTCAACTCAGCTGCCAACACTCTGGTCAGGAATGGTGAGCCTGGACCAACTGCTTTTCTATTTCCTGCTTGTTTGACTCTCAAAAGTGAATATATAAACACAAACACTTAACACAGAAGTTCATTGTTTTTAAGAAGAGAAATACAAATCTAACAGATTTGAGAATATGGGAGAGATTTAATAATAGGCCTTGGCTGGAAAGTTTACTGCTTTTGAAATATAACAGATATACAGATCAAGATAACAGTTGGGGAATAGGAATGATACGTAGGCTTCTCCCAAATGTTTATCTTTTGTGAAATCAGAGTTTAATGATTTGAACTTTTCCATAGGTTCCTTGGTGGATAATTGGAAGACTGCCCTTTCCATTTTGGCAGAAGGCATGGAGGGAAGATTTCAACATTTTATTGTAGTGAAACCTTTGAGGCTGTAGAGCCAAAACCTGTTCAGGGTTTAATGTGCTCTAAAACAGATTACCATTCCTTCTCTCTTCATTTCAAAATGAAGCTGCTGCAAGCATTTTGAATCAGATTAAATTTGACTGTTGTCTTTGAATCTCAAATCTCAGATTCGAATAAGATCTTCACATCCCAATGATTATTTTCTGTATTTCTTAAGACAGTTCTTTCTGTCACATTAAAGATAGCAGTTTCAAGTGCTGAAGATTGTATATTCAGTCACAGTGTATCAACAACTATTCTAAGATGTGTGCCTTGTCTATTTTTCTTCATTTAGTGTGTTTCCTTGCATCAGATATCTGAAATGAATAATATCTTCCAGTTCCTTTATTCTCTGCTTGTGGTACACTATAGTTTGAACCTCATAGATATCTTTTGTAGAAGAGAAGGTAGGAAGTTACTTGGTAAATGGGCCTCCTATGTTTAGGACAGGAAGAATTGGGCAAATTAGTTTCAGTCTCATGATTTTTTCAATATTTTAGGCTTCCTCATATATACTTCCATTTACTTACCGTGTTTCCCCAAAAATAAGACCCTGTCTTATATTTCTTTGAATCCTGAAATAAGCGCTTGGCCTTATTGCCATGCGCTCAAAAGCCTGATTGGGCTTATTATCAGGGGGTGTCTTATTTTGGGGAAAACAGGGTAGCTATAGAATTTAGCTAATTGAAAAATACAGTGGAGGAAAAAAGAAAGTATTCTGTGATATCAATGTAGGAAGCTTTGAAATGGAGAGGGGGTTCTTTCTTTTGTCCCAGCTGTCTGGTACAGGAAACTAAACAGATCCGAGCAAAGTATTGTACTGAATTGCAGTGCTGATGGCTAAAGTAACATTTCTCATTTATGAATTTCAATCAATTTATTCAAAGAAGTATCAATTTATGATTAGGATATCGCCAAGCTGTTTGATTAGCTTGATATAGCTCTATGGGAACTCAGAAAAATGCAGAATATATTATTTGTTGTTGAACTCAGTTTACTATGAAATGTAGGGTTTGCTTATAGAATTTCTTGTTAAAAGATGCTTAAATGCATATAGGCAGTGCTTGCCTCACTATTTACTTGGAAGTAAGTTCCATTAGAATCAGAACAGAACAATGAGCATACGTTTGCTATAAAAATTATGCAAAATAAGAAATTATGCCCATTGTCTCAATTTGTATAACGCAGAGCCGTGTTTTCAAATTTTCTTGATACATTATTTGGTTTATTTATAGTGGAATTCAGTTTTTTTAGTAGATATTCTGAACGTTTGTTATAGACTATTTTTTAAATTCTGGCTTGGTTAAGAATTACTTGATTAGATTATATGGTACATTTGTTCATTTTTATCATGTTATCGTTTGTCTTTATGATACATCACATTATTTTACATTTTAATTTTAAGACATCTCCAGATCATATTAGAACATTTGAAGTGACTGAGCATTCTAAATTTAGTTTTGCTAAAAGATTAATTATGGAATGACACAGGCTTAAATAATACTTATTGTACAATAATAATGCAAATATAATACAAATATTGTTGCCTTAGTACAGTCCCAAAGGAAGAATCTAATTTGTCACAACTGATTGATTTTTCCATTGCAGCAGGAATCTAGTCTGGCAGGCTTTCTAACCATGCAAGATGAAATAATACTACAGGGCTTTTGCTGGAACTAACTGAATTGGGACTATTTTAAGGCATTGTGTAATTGTTTTCCTCCAAGCTAATCTTCATGATTTAAAAATGGGTTGATTTGTTTAGTTTCCTCTACCAGATTAGTGCTGAAATGATTTTTCTCAGTTGGGAAGATACTGTTTAAACTGTTGTTGAAGGGTAGAGGGATTTTAGAGATCAGACAGATGAATTGCCACTCAAAATGTATCTTATGTTCAATTATAGATGCCATTCCATATATTATATAGTTATCCTTTATTTCTAATAAATGCTGAATAGCTATAAATTAAAGCTATTTAAGATTCAAAAAGTGATTTCTTTCAGAAAAATACCAATAAGGAAAGTTCAATTATAATGGATATTTGATGGTAAACAAAATTGTGTAAGTACGTGTTTTTCAGACTTGGCAATTTTAGGGTGTGTGGAATTCAACTTCCAGAATTCCATAGCCAGAGCTTTAAAATGGCCAAATTTAAAAAATGCTGGGATAACTCTTTTCTCCAACAATATTGTTTTCTTATTAAAAACCATTACCCATCTCCCAAATACATGTTGTATTGTACTCAGCTAACTTATAATTATGTTTGAAATTTTGCTAAATAGTAGGTCCACTCAGGCCACTTTTGACTGATTCAAAAGGTTAAGAAGTAATCTGCAAAGTCAACTGGGACCATCGTGATGGTTCATGAATGATTCATCATCTCTTGACTGATGCAAAAAAGGACCCTATAGGTCCCCCTTTGCTTTGGCTGAAAAATGCCTTGTAAACCTTTCTTTCAGGACATGATGTAGCCTTAGCAGCCCATAGCGAATTCTAGACAATTTAAGGATTTTCTAATCCATGTTCGCTGAAGGGTTTTTCATCTTCTCTTGACTGGGAATAACTCTTTCCATGATTTGTGACTCATTGGCCAAAACCAATCTGATGATGGTTGGGATCTGGGATCTGGGAGCTGCTTATTTCTCGTGGCCATATTCAGCTGCTGCAGGCATGTCCCTGTCTACTTTGGTTGCCTGCAGTGAATACTGATTGGTTGGCAGGTCACATGTTGGTTGGGAAAATATGACGTCATATTTTAGAAGGCATATTTACTCTCCCTTCATAAATCTCCCATGTTCAGTGGGGGAGATCTCTTCATTTCAGCAAGTGCAACCTACCAGCGCTAGAGTAGGGTTGTGAAACTCAATTTCATTGAGGGCCACATCAGGGTTGAGTTTGACCTGGGGGGGAGAGTGGATGTGGCCAGAGTGTGCATGGCCAGTTCGACATCACTTATGTTGGCACTTGTGGCAGTCTGAGCGCTTTGCCAGCAAAAACAGAGCACTGTGGGCCAGTCCTTCGCTGTTTCCAGGACAGCTCCGTGGGCTACATCTAAACACCTCGTGGGCTGGATGCGGGCCCCCAGGCCTTGAGTTTGACACCCCTGCGCTAGAAGATCTGAAAGGAGAAGATAGTCACATCTCTCAGATCTCTCACATAGTGTATCAGTAGGTCATGAAGATATCTGAGGAAAGAGTGACAGAGACTGTATCGCTGGACAGGTTTTGTAATCCCAGCTCTATGGATCGGGCAGGTGATCCACAAGAAGAGTAGGACTGTCCTTGCAAAGAAGAAGAAGTGGGGTCTTCTACCCCACCCTCATCCTTGCAGACTAGCTTCTAAAAGATGGCTAAACCAACCACTCCAGCTGATGCTTAAAATCACTTCTGGTCCCAGCCCTACCCCAAGCTAAAAAGAATGATTAGTGGATATTTTTCCCACTGGTAGGTAAACCTTGCAGTAAATTGTTACGATAGCACCATTCAATACCTTAATTAATGAGGCGGAAAAGTGTTGGTCCATGGGGGCAACCAGTAAATGCTGGCATACTTTGCATCACTTCATGGACTGGAGAACAGCATATTAAACTGGCAATCTTGGTGTGTCCATTTCTTAAAACTCACTACTTAAGCTTTTACTTTTTTCAGAATGCAAAGAAGCAGGGAAAAGGAACTGAATGCAGTTACTTTGCTAACAGAGCTACTCTTTAATCACATATGATTCTTCTGGCTCCCCAATCCAATACCTTGGGGAAAAATGCTGAGTCCTTGTTTACAAATATAATCCAATTCTCTTTTCTTTTTAAGGGGAAAAGATACAGACCTATTGTTTAAAAAGCCTTGTTTGGAGCAGCCGTGTTCCTAAACCACTACATTTAGTTCTCTGACACTGGACAGGCTCCCTCCAAAGGGCACTTACAAAGTTTCATCACAGATTACTAAACAATACTTATTTCTATATTTATTTACAAGCCATAAAAACTGGTCTGGCAGGGAACTTTTTGTCACGTGAAATTGCCTAGGTTTCATCCCCTAGGACAGGTTTTATATATTAATCAGATGTGGACATCACTTTGCCAAGATTGCAGTGTTTCTTTGAATTATTTTCGGCTCATTTTTTTTTAATCCCAACACTAGCTGCTTTCTCTCTATTGTCCTCTGATTCTTTGATTGTCTCTGCATTTTCCAAATGTAAAGTCTTCTTCCTACTTTTATATTATGTGTCCAAAGCATTTAATGAGTTATTTGTCTGCTTTTTCAAGGTACTCTCGATCATTTTTCCTAGCACAACAATCCAAAGCCACCAATTTCTTTTCAGTCATCTGTTCTGATGGTTTAGCTTTTGTCGTTATTACAAGTGAAAAAATCATAGCCTTGACATGTTTATATTTTTATATCTGTTCACTGTAGCATTTTGTTAAATTTGTTGTAATCTTTCTTTCAAGTAGCAGTTGTCTCTTTGTTTCATGGCTATAATCATAATTTTTATGAACGTTTGAGCCTAGGAGGATCAAATCCATTATTACTTCAAGTTCTTCTCCACCTATTTGTATTGGGTTGGCATTGCTTCTTGTCATGACCGTAACATTTAAAGATATGGAATAGCAGATCAGCTTTTCATTTCCAGTCCTTCATCTTCAACAAAGCATCCCTCAAGTCTTTTTCACTTCCAATTGCCTAGAGTCTGACTGGCAGTAGATAAAGCTAAGCCATCAATCTGAAATTGTTTATGTTTCTCCCATCTGCTAATATAATTCTAATTTCAAGTGCATCATTTCTCACAATATATTCTGTATGTAAGTTTACTAGATGAGGTGGCAATATACACACTCCTCGGTGCACACTTTTCCCAACTTTAAAATATTTAGTTCCCTTGTTCCATGTTGCATTCTAATTATTACTTCTTAGTAATCAAACATTCTTTGATAGGTAGGTGAATTGGCCAGTTTTTAAGAGTTAGCTATGTTAGTTAGTCAAAGATAGTTAACTCTTATTGAATGTCTTAGTATAATGAATAACCTTTTTTCTTCTATTTTACTTTATTATGGTCTTAAACTAGACTCCATACATAAAACCTGGCCATAAAAAAAAATTATAATAAAGAAAGATATGCATCTAATCCACCAGGGCTACAGTAATGCAATAAATCCTTAATATTAAAAAGCCATAGTTTTCAACTCTGTATGTCACCTTCAAGATCAGCCAAGCAAAAACAAGAGGAGTGGAGGTGGCGCAGTGGTTAGAGTGCAGTACCACAGGCTACTTCAGCAGATCAAATCTCACTGGCTCAAGGTTGACTCAGCCTTCCATCCTTCTGAGGTGGATAAAATGAGGACCCAGATTGTTGGGGGCAATATGCTAACTCTGTAAACTGCTTAGAGAGGGCAGTGAAGCACTATGAAGTGGTATATAAGTCTAAGTGCTATTGCTTTTGCTATCTTTTCTGCAACTTTCTTGCCTTTTATTTTATCCCCTGGGTGTTCATAATGTGATTGAGATGTCTGGGTCATAGCTGCATAAATTTTTGAAGTCTAAATTGCAAAATCTTGGGCATTCATACTACCATGTGAGCTAAATATAATTTTTCATTAGTTTGGGCATTCTTTAGCCCTGCCCTGCCTTGGTATTAGAATATAATTCAATCTTTTCTTTTCTCTGGACTACTACTGTGAATTCTGTATCTACACACAAGCTGCAAGCACACTTCAATTGTATCATCTTTTATTACTTTAAACAGTTCAGCAGGTATTATCACTTCTCATGATTTTGGTATTATAGTTTCTTAATCCCATTTAACTTCACTATCTAAAATGTCTGAATATAGTTAAGTAATCAGACTTTTATACTTACATATCACTGATTTGAAACATTTTTTGTAGAGCTCTTCAATATAAACCACCTCTTCTTTATGTCTATCCTCACTAGTAAATCTTAAACTTCTTGTTTTTTATCAAGTTTCCCTTGTGTTCTCTATTTTAATTTTATAAAATACAGAGCAAAAAAAAATTTGTTGCTTCATTTTATCCTCTATTTCTCTGCAGTGCTTGCTTAGATATAGTTCCTTGTCCCTTCTTACTCATTTATGGAATTCAAATTCAGGTTTACTTGGGGCCTTACCTCCGTCTCTCCCTCCCTTTCCTTTTACTGCTATGAGTAGAATGTTATTTCACCTTTTTTGCATTTTGTATTCAGGATATCATCATATCTTCAAGAATTAATACATAATTAAATCTTTTTTTCACTGTCATAACATATTTGTATGGAATATTGCTGAAATTGTATTTGATGATTTTGTTTTCTTTAGCTTAAATTGTAATTGCATCTCAGATCTTGTAGTTCAAGATCTGAGATGCAATCAATAAGAAGTCTTTTTTTAATGACTGAAAATAGCTTCTCCATCTTCACTTACAGAGTATACAGTATAATCAGTTTGATTTTGATGTAATCCTTTGGTGATGTCCCTATTTTGGGTCATCTTTTAGTTTGTTGGAAAAAGGTATTTGCTATAAATATTGAATTTTCTTAGCAAAACTATGTTTCCTGCTTTGTTTCAGTCACCATTTTTCCATTACTCCAGGTTTTTTTTTACTTTCAGCTGCAAAATTCAAATCACTTATAGTAAGTATATCATTTTTATATTCTTATTGTATTGACAAGCTGCAGATCATCATAAAATCTTTCAATTTCTGCTTCCTATGCATCTGCGGTAGAGGAAAGACTAAGATCACCATAATATTGTCTTGGGCTCAAACTTATATCATTGTTTCATTCTGAGGAGTTTTATCCAATCTCGGCCTTTGACGATTTTCTATTAATAACATAACTACATTTTTTCCTCTACGATTTTCTTGTCTTCAGTAAAAGATCTTTCTGTCAGGATGTTCCCAGTTTGTCAATATCCCCTCTTGACATTTCTGCTCTAACAATCTCCTTAGTTCATAGTTCTGACATTTCAGTAGCAGTAGGTCTCGTATCATTACGGTACTAAATTTTTCTTTTACTTCTGGACACATCAGCAGTTAAATATCCTTTTTGGCTTTAATTCTGCCAATGATAGACACTTTAACCCTTCATACATGTCTTCTACACTTATCCAGCAGATTATTGGATATTTCTTTCAGTATGAATTTGTTAAGACAATATCTATTTTGTTTTCTTGGCAGATTCCTGAAATGGCTTGCCTTTTTTTTTCTCAGTGTAATTCATGTAGTCTAATTTCTTGTCTGAGTTTCTTGTCATGAGTGATTCTTTTGGGAGTCATTGGGATGTATCAGTTCCTTCACAACTATCAAATAACAATTCCTGAATATAAATTAGTTATATAAGCAATAAATGTTATAATGATCACCTGGGATAAATACTCCTTTAAGAAGAGCTTGATGCTAAATAGGTGACTATTTAGATATTTCTACAGTATATAATATTCTTAGCAATGGTAATGAAGTTTTCTCATTACCTCCCAACTGTCTAGTATGCTTTTTCAACTTCTCAAGTGGCCTAAAGCCGTGAGATATCTTGGTTGTCTCCAATCCAAATAAGACCAAGCTTTTTTATAAAAAAAAGGAAAAAGGAAAAGAGAAGGTTACCTTAGGGACTGCTACTTGCCATGAAAAATGTCCAGATCTCAAAAAAATTGTGTATTTTAATATAATTTAATACAAGCTAGCTCTATAGTCCTAGATGTGATTAAGGGAATAAATGAATTAAAGGAAATAAAGACTAACAATTGACAGAGACTAAGTGGCAGAAGGCTTATATAAAGAAATTGAATATGCCTTTGACCTTACGTTGTTGTTGTTTTCAAATTGCATTTATATCTTGCCCTTTTTCTGGAGTTCAAGGCAAGATATCATTTTATCTCCTAACAACAATTCTCTGAAGCTGGTTGGGGTGAGAAACACAAATGGCCCAGTGAGCTCCAAGGTTGTGAGAGAACTTGAACCTGGGTTTCTTCTGTCCTAGTCCAATACTGCAATCAGTGTTCACTCTCTAATCCATATATTATTGAAATAGTTCTCATGATAGTAACATAGGAATGGAGACAAAAATCACTTTGGAAGAGTGGTGTAACATTTACTTTAAGCATAGGTGCTACAGTTTTGATTCTTCCCATGACATCCTTTCCTTCCAATACTTTGTTCTTCCATTGTGATAGTTAATTTAATACAGGAATAGGTCTTAGGAAAGTAGTATATTGCTTAGTTATGGGTGACTTTGGCTTTTATCCAAGATCAGAGAATTTGATATCCTTCAGATTATTTGGGCGTCAATACTTCAGCATGACCAATGACAATAAATTGTAGTCCAAAACTTTTGAGGCTATCAAATTCCTTGCCCTGTCTTAGTATCAAGAACTTTATTATTTTATAAAATGGCATATTTCTGAAAAAGATACCAGACGTTCTGATTTATGCTGCAATTTTATTCATATTTAGCTGAACGTAAATGGCATTCAATTTGGAAGCCCATAAAAATTAATGAAGCTTCAAATATAAATGCCATTGACTTCATTGATTCCATCAAAATATGGTCAACAGTAGATCAAACCTAATGAGACTTACTTTTCTGTAAGTTGTGTGGTTAATTAATGAAAGAATTTGCTTTTGTATGCCTCTCAATCCCAAGACTATGATACAAAATAAGAGAAACAATTAGCAAAAATCATAATTGTAATAAATACCAGCTCCACAAAAAACATGCATGTAAAGTAAAGTGAGTGTGCCAATGACTTAGCTCAGAGCACTTGAAGCAGTAACTTGGTTTTTCTATTTAGTTTTCTTCTTCTCTTATGATTCTCCTGTGCATGAGCCAGACTGGTATGGGAAACAACTATATGAAATAATACCTAGAATGGTTGGGAACAGATGCACCAAAGAGAAGACCAGCCACATGCCACCAACCTTTTTCTAACATGTCTTCCATCTTTGGAGGACCAATACATTTTCTCATAATAGAAAAAAAATCAGAAGCAAATGTGTTATGAAATGAAATGGTTTTGGCTGCTATAAGAAATAAAAAAGACAATTGTTTGTCAGTAACTTTGCACAAGTTCTTGAAATTCTTAGCTGTTTGGATTTCGCCTTATGAAACAGTATAAAATAATTATCTTTGATCTGTACTAGGCTTAAACTAAATTACTCTTCCATTCAAATTATTTGAAATTTATTCATTATTTATGGCATATATTATTTCCTGTTGGAAAAATTTGTGTTGTGAATCCTAAATATAACAGTCGGGTGCAAAACACTGACTCTTTGAAGTAGAGAGTAAGGGTTTTGACACCAAGAAGAATTTGACGAATTTGAAGTTCAAAACTCTGCAAAATTCATGGCATACTTAGGCATAGATGCCTTTCTTTTGGGAAAGTAAATTTATCTCTTGTATAATCTCCAGGCAAAATCACAAACCTAAGTTTGCATATACACATATAAAAACATACATCAAATACATCAGGAAAAGGAAACACTCAAGAACTGTGGAGAAAGGAAAGATCAAGTTCCTGCAGGTAGTCCCGTTCTCATAAAAACCAGGAGTGTCAATCTCTATTCAACCTCCATCCCAGATAGTTTTGATCTGACATGGAATAGAATAAATAGGCTTCTTGCTTTTCTCAGCAATCAATCATTATATAATGGATTCTTGTATAATGAGACATTGTTCTTGATATTCAGAAGAATGGCTATTCTGAAGAATGCTCATGGCCAATAGCCATTAATAATACTATTCTGCCTTATATGCTCTATCACAGGGATGTCAAAGTCAAGGCCCAGGGCTTGTGAGATGCTTAGATCTGGCCCACAGGGCCGCCCTGGAAATAGCAAAGGACTGGCCCATGATACCTCTGCCAGGGAAAACAGAGCTTGGGAGGGCCACCTGCGGGCTCTTGAGATCCGTTTTTGCTGGCAGAGAGTTGCAGGAAGCCATTGCAGCCGAAAATGAAGCTAAAGAGCTGTTTTTGCTGGCAGAGTGCTTGGGTCACCACAGGCGCCCCGGACATGAGTGATGTTGAGCTGGCCATGCCCCTCCTGGCCACGCCCCCTGCCCCCCCGAGTCAAACACAACCCTGATGTGGCCCTCAATGAAATTGAGTTTGATACCCCTGCTCTATCCCAACCTTTATTGAAAAGTATTCAGAAGCTTCATTTTGGAAACATTTTGGAAATGGTGGGATCAGAAGTGTTCTTTATTTTCCCAGAATATAGGATAGGAAACAATGATAAAAATGGACAAATTGCATAACAGTAGGCAAAATTTCCTAAGCTTTCACCTGAGTACACACAATAGAGTTCCCTTCACTGCAAGGAATTTAAACTCTAAATGAGTAGACAGTTGGACTCTGACCTATATGGCCCTTTCAGTTTCGGACTGATTATAGAGAGCGTATGACTTCCTTATTAAAACAACTTCACTGCGACACAATGATATCTGGATGCAGTTCAAAATGCTGCTGGACACAGAAAGCTTTATATGCTTTGGGACTGAGAAAGAATCATATCCTCTTTCATCGGATGAAATAATGATTCACTGATGACCTCTTTGTATTTATTATTCAGTGAAAGAATTCCACATATAACATAATGTGAAAGTGGCTTAGACAAATAAAACTGTAATACCATAACTCCATGAAATGTGACTGTAGTACATAGTTAATTCTGCTTCTTGTATTCCTCTAATACTTCTAACTGAAATGTTTTCATGAGTTAATTAAAAATAGATAAATAAATGAACTGTACACCGTCACATTAAAGTTTACAGTTATGAATTACAATTTGTTAGCAGCTTTTGAAGGGTCTCTGGAAATCATATGCAAGCATTGGGGAACAAATGGAATTGTGCATCCTTGTTCAGTGCCTCTTTGATTTTGTCTGTGGTTGAGTCGCTAAGGACTGGATGTTCTAATGAATATCAAATGAAAGCTGTTTTTCCTTGACTCCTTTTCAATCTCTTCACATCTCCTCTGCTAGGCCTGAAGAGAACGGCAAGATTTCTTTAACAGGTTGATTGAAAACATGAGTGAGAATAGTATTAAAAGAAAACAATTCTTATTGTCCAAAAAAACTGGGTTTGTGTGAAGTCTTCCAGAAAGCTAATCAAAAGTAATTGTAGCCAAATTTAATATGCTGAGTGGATTTAACTGCTAGTTCTTTATCTGGTTAAGTCTATTTTGTAAACACTACATATTGACTGCAACAATACAGATTCACTTGTACTGTTTGTCAGTTCCTGTGTGAACACCTCCATTCTATGTTAAATCCTTAGGATTTAAAATGTAGTGTTTCATTACTGTGAAGGCAAAGATGAATAAAAATAAAAAAGTAGTGTTATGATATGTGGGAAAGATTGGTTACATCTCTCTGAATATAATTTAACTATTGAATCAGATTTAATGATTTAAAACCTGCTGGTTAAAAGTTACTGCACTATAGCAAATTATTTTTTTATACAGTCATTATCATTACTATCAGTTAAACTATGTTTTCACATGCAGAAGTGTGTTTAAACAATCCCATTTACGATTTAATAATTTAATTTTGACAAACATCACCTTAGTCCATTACACAGAGTTTACTTTATGGGTGCGCTAATCACGACTCCAAAAGGTATTCTCAGTTGCTATAATCGTCCTAAGCAATTATTTGCTCAACTACAGTTAAGTAAGAGGAAGCAAGGTTCACACAACATGTTAAACAATCCTCATTAGCTAATGATCCAGCAGCCCACATCTGGATCACACATCTGTTTTGCCTGACTTTTTTTTTTTTTAAAAGAAAAAATTCTTCTCACGTAGCTGACTTTGCAACGGAACTTGCTCTTCAGCAGAACTATTTAAACCGAAACCATTTTTTCCGCACCGGTTTTTTTTTATTATTATTATTTTTTCTCTCCCCTCTTTGGATCTCAAAAAGTTCAGAAATGAGTGGTTTATGATGAAAGTGCTCCACCCAATCTTCACCCTGAACAGTGGGCACACAGACATCGCTATAATTAAAACCTTGGCAGGGTTGATTCACAGGAAAGACTGCTGGGGCGGGGGGGGAAAGGTTGCGCGGGGGGGGGGCGGAAGGGATGAGAGAAAAGAAGCGCGCGCTTGCGCGCTCCTGGCATCTTTCCATTTGGAGGAAGCTTTCAAAGCGGGAACGCTTGGCGAGGCTGAATGGGGAATCCTTCCCACCACCACCCAACCTCTGAAAACAGGAAGAAAGCCCCCCCCCACCCCCAAGACAATCCGGGGAAGACCCCGAGGAGGAGCTAAAGAGCCGCGGCATCGCTTGCCCTCCGCCCCTCCGTTTCGCGAGAGACGTCGAGTTCTGGTAACTTTCCGACCCGAAGTCGCCTCCCCGCCACCAGCCCCGAGGAGACGGAGCGGGAGAGGCGACTATCCGTAGCAAGCCCGGCTTTTTTTTTTTTTTTTTTAAAGGGGGGGGGGTTTGAGAGAAAAGAAGCAGAAAAGAAAAGAAGAAACCGAGCTCGGGGAGGCGAAAAGGAGGAAAGCCTTCGCGGTTCGGGAAGAGGCGGCGAACCTGCCTTTCTGCTGAACTCCCTCGCCTCGCCTCGCTTCTCGGGGCGGCGGAGGCTCCCGCTGCCCTTGTGCGCCTCGCGGCATGAAGCCGGGCGACGTCGTCTCCTAGCGGCCAGGGGAGGGGAGAAAAGTGCGGGGCGTTGCTCGGGCGCCACTCGGCAACAGCGCGACGCGGGAACTGTCCAACTTTTCAGCAGCGCAGTTTTTTGCCTGCCTCAACCTTCCCAAGCCGGGCGGCCGAGCGCGGGGAAGGAAAATAATAATAATAAAAAAGGGTCGCGGCTACGGCTGGAGCGGCCGAGGGAGCGAGCGAGCGAGTGAGTGCGGCTGCCGGGGAAGAAGCCTGCCGCCGCCTCCCCGACCTGCGCGAAGAGCCACCACCATCCGCAGCGGTGCCTTCTCTTCAGCCCTGCTGCCCCGACCGCCAAAGCATGGAAGCTGAAGAGAACCGCCCCAGCCTGACCGAACCGGCGCCCGGCGGCGGCGGCGGCGGCGGCGGCGGTGGCGGTAGTGAGAAACTGCCGGCTCCCAAGCATCTTTGGCGCCACGAGCACCACTGCCGCTACCAGCTCCGGCAGCAGCACCACTTCCTCGTGCACCAGCCGCAGGCGCCCCAGAACCAGCCGCCGCCGCCTCCTCCTCTCCCGCCGCCGCCTTCGCCACCCCCTGCTTCTCTCCCTCCAGCCTCGCGGGGTCGCGTCGTCGGGGGCGGCGGCGGCGGCAGGGTGAGGCATCGCGGCTATTCGGACACGGAGCGCTACCTCTACTGCCGAGCCATGGACCGCGCGTCCTTCGCGCTGGAGACCGGCCACCGGCCCGGCTTGAAGAAATCCAGGATGTCCTGGCCCTCGTCCTTCCAAGGCTTCAGACGGTACGCGGGAAGGGCGAGGGCGAGGGGGAAAGGGGGCTCTGCGCGGCGGCGGCGGCCGGGGCCATTTCACTTGCCCTCCGCCATCCTTTCCTTTCCGACAGGTGAGGGGAGAAGTCCGGGAGGGAGGGTGGAAGCGTGCAGATGAGCCAGGCAAGGGAGGCTTGCCAGGAACCGGGCGCTGGGAGGTCAGAGCGCTGTGAAGGAGAAGCGGATTCCAGACCCCGCGGAAGACGTGCCGGAACTGGGTGGAATCGTTAGAGCTGCTTGTTGGCGCCGGGCATCTGGACGTGATCTGTAGGCAGCTGCTGTGCCTTGATCTTTTTTCTTTTTGCCCAAAGCAGGCCGACTTTAAAAGAGAAAAGGAGAGAGAAAGAAAAAAAAAAAAAGCAAGGGAACACTCTTCCTTTTGCTCTGCAAACACAAAACAAAACTACCCATGTCTATATATGGCACGCATGGGTGCTTGTACGTGTGTACGTGTGTATTAAAAACTGGATATGAGTAACCGGGTCTGAGTGTGAAACAATAATCATCTCCTCCAGATCACTCGTGTTATGAATATATTACCAGGGTAGCATTACAAGCTTTTCATCAATCTGCTACCGTCCAGATGTGTCTGCTGTAGTGTCCCTCCTCCCCCGAAACCACAGCCATTGGCACCGAATTGAAAAAAGCAGGATTAAAATCTCACACTTGGCAGCAAATCTGCAGTAAGGGCTTTCTGTATTCTTCCTCTTTCCTCCTCACTTTCCTCAGAGGCATAAGTAGTATGTTGCTTTATTTTATTTTATTTTTATTTTGTAAAAATCCAATAATCATTTGCTTTCTTTGCTTTAGTCAACATTCTAGAAGTTAAAGCTTTAAAATACCACCCCTCCCCACCAAAATGAAGTGACTGCAGCTTGATGGATAAGCACACAGCTGGTCTTTCTTGGAGGCTATTAGTTGATTTAGAGGAAAAGGCACGGAGAAAGTGAGTCAGAGGTTGTAGTTGTTGCAGAAATATAGTAGCTGATAGAGCAGAGGGTGACATCACTCTTTAAGGAAAACTTCCTTTGGCAATCAGCAAAGAGCTGCTAGTGGCATTACCTAATTTTGCTTGAAGTGTGCAGAACTATATCATTTTCATTTACATATGTTATAAAGAAGTGATGTGGGGGGGGGGAAATCTCACTTTAGTATTTGCTCTAAATTCTTCAAAATCTGGGTTAGTATGCTCTAGCTAAGGACTGTAGTACAAATATCAGATTTTGTTATGCGCCACATCTCAGTCTAACTACAAATAATCTTGTCCACAGTGTTGTCATTGTGCTGTTCTTGAAAAGAAGGAAGCAGTGACCAGAATCAATTATGTTGAATATTTCCACAGTCTTCATTATCATTTTGGAGATGAACCATCACTTAGTGCAAATGCTACAGATAACTATTAATGTCATTTTTCTTTCTCTTTAACAGGAATTACACAATAGAACAACTGTGGTTTTAAACTTTCCTACAATTATTTTGCTAGAAGGTAAACAATTCACGTGGAGCTTCCAGCATTAGTGATTTATGGGGTCTTCTGTTATGCCAATGAGTCAGTAACAGGCTTCATGTGACCCCAATAATGGCTGGATAATGGTAGACAGTTCTCTAGGTGTAGTGGGAAAGTGACCTTATGAAGCATAGATGCCAAGGTAGATTATACTGGCAAACGTGGTCCTCTTTCAGTTCTCTTTATTCTATTGGGACTTACTGGGATAGGATATGCAGATTTCATATGTACTGTGGTGGAAATTTATGGAACAGAAATGATAAGCTTACAAATTCATGCTTTGAAGAAAATATTGGTATTGTTTTCAGTGGATGATTATAAAGGATGAGGAATTGAAAAATGAAAAAGCATTAATTTGGATTCATATTTAGTCATATTTAAAGAAAGCCCACGTGAATCAAAGGCACTTAATGCATACCCATATTAAGTCCAACGTATTTGAATTGCTTTTTTAAAAAAATTCTGGTACTCTTTTTTTTTAAAGAAAAAAACTTCTTTCTAGTTCTGTCTTCTTTATTAGAACTTGGTAATAAGAATGTGATACTAATTTATTCATAACTACAATAGACATATTAATATTAATGAACCTAATCTAAGAATGAGTAAATTTGGTTGCAATCTCAGTTCCTTTTACAAATAACCATGTTTCGCCAGTGCACCATCTATCTGATATTTCCTACTGCCTGATCTTCAGTTGCACTTATATAATCATGCTTGTTTTATTTGAAAAGGAGCTATATTGCAAAATATTTTGTTCTTGTATTTTGGAGGAAAATGATCTAATGTGACATTTCGGTCTCTGAAACACAAGACATTTCTATCAAGCATAATCAAAACAATCTAAAAATATGGAGGTCTTCAGAGACTTTAAATGTAATATAAAACAGGGCATTTTCAACCTGGCAAGATTTAAATTAGAAAAAGTACATTTTGAACTATTTTACAAGTTAATATAGTCTAAATTGTAAATATATCTCATAAAAAGTTAACTTATTAAAATTTATGCCATTTTTTAAAAAAAATTTTAAAAATTATGAATAAGCTTTTAAAACATTTGTAATGTGTATTTTAAATCAGTTTCAAAAGTCCAAATGTTAGCGTTCAATGAATTTAAAGACTTAGAAGATCTTAATATTCAAATGATACAAATACTTTAGGATACAGTGATTTTGTATCAGACAAATACTGATTATGTCAGTTTGTGCACAATGAAATCAAATGTAAGCCCTTTGTATATTCTTAATGATCATATAATGATATATGAACATCATCATAGGAGTTTTAAAGCACTTATATTATGGAATGTATGAAGCAGGCTTTTGATTATACAAATTAATATGAGTGAGTTCAAAACATTCTTCATTTTATTCACACAAAATCATTTCATGTTGGAAAGTATTTGGTAGAGAGAAAGTTGCTGAAAGTAAGTGAGCAGTCTCAGCTTAATATAAATAAGTTTGCATTCATATTTGAACATATGAAAACTTGTTAAATTTGCACTGAATGAAATATATTAAATCTATGATTTTTATAGCACACATTTATCTTAGTGGGGATGTTAAATGCATAATTTCTTAACAAATTTACGGTAGGTATTTAAAAATTAGAAATTGTAATGCAGTCAAGCATGCAGCTGTGCTAAGAAGTAAAGTCTAGTCTATTGTTAAGTGGTAATTACAATACATATAAAATGGCCATAATACTGTTTTTGATTTTGTTTTATTGGCATCCCCTTTGAAAGTACTGATTAAACCCTCCATTCTGGTTTCTCACTTAAAATATAAATGGCTGACCTAGAACAACAATCTGTAAAGTGTCTAATATGGCTTTAAAAAAAAATTTCAATATAGTTTAGACGTTGAAAGAACTGGCATTGAACAGTGTGCATCTTGTGTAGAAAGAAATTGCTTCAATACAGTTACATGAGGTGGTTGTTATGGAAAAATTTGGAGGTAGGAATGCTATTATGCTGCCTTGAGATTCTGGAAATAACATGGTATATAAATCTAACAGCAACAACAGCTATAACAACAAACCAATAACAAAGCACCAAACAGTGCTATCTCAAGGATATATGGCACCCTTAGGCCACATTAACTAATATTATCACCTCTCACTAATATGAGGAGTTGCATTTTTAGAATGGTTTGGAAAAAGGATTGGCATTGGCAGCGCTTGGGTTTTGGAATCCTAGGGCAGAGCCTACTTTGCCTTAGCCTAAAGCTGATCCTGCAAACAAGAATAATGGCAATTAATCAAAATTATTAAGCACGCATCTAGAAAAGGAGCAAAGAATCAAGTCCTTTATTGGAATGAAAAGTCTTCCAAATTGGATTCTGTAGAGAAGGCCTGGTCTTCTAGACTACAAGTTGCCTTGCAGCAAGATGGGCAGCAAACAAATTTAATAAATAAAAAATAAATAAAATTACTGTGGGATGATCCTGTCCACACATTTGGGAATTCTCATTGGGTCAGACCTTAGTTTAATCTGTGGTTATAGGGGCTATTATCTTGAAATCAACATAGATTGAGGGAGGACTATATTTAGAAACCGTGGATCTTGGAGCTAATGTAAAAGTAGACTCATTTACTTCTAAGATGTGTGCAAAAGGACTGAAAATTTCATTTTAAAAAATTAGTTCGGAGTGTCTCTTTCACTGGCCAGCTGGCTCTTTTTCATCATTATGATTCATTTTCCATTCTGTGAAAGATCCAAAAACAGTTTTGTTTACATCACATATTCAGTTCAACATTTAATTTTCACTTTAACAAATAATAAATATAGGTGGAAATGTTAATGAGATTACCTTTTTTCTTACTTCGTACAGAAATTCCCAAGGCTTGAAAGTAGAATATTCTGATCAGATCAGCCTACATTTTGTTACTCATGCATATTTTTGCTGGTAGCAGTAAGTCTAGCAAAGTAAATATTATATCAACAGAAAACCCTTTAATTCTCTGATGGGCAAGATAAGATCTGTGCCTAACAATATGGATGTTTATTCAGAAATAAATCCCACTGTGATCTATGGGGCTGTTCCAAGTGTATAGTGAATGCAACCATTTCTATACGTGCCTTCAAATATTGATTCCTGTCAAATTTTGGGGAAATGGTTTGATACTCTCTCCTTCCTAGGGCTGAGAGGGAGTGACTAGCCCAAAGTCACCCAACTGCCTTCAAGCCTAAGATGGAACTAGAACTCATGGCCTCTCTTTTCTAGCCTGATGTTTTAACAATGACATCAAACTGGCTCTTGATTGCAACGTAGCTGTGCCTTTAGATAAAGTTTGATTCCCAGCAGAAACATAATCAGCAGGGAACTGAAATGCCTGTTAAAGTCTCAGTTTTTTTCTTAAGTTTATGCAACCTTTTTAAAAAATAGTCTGGAACTAGGTCATGTAAACTATAGCCATCAGCTAATGAACCTACCCATGTTTGCAAGAACGATTTACAAAGAAAAAATATTTTAAAGGAGGCAAATTTGTGGCTGATATTCCAGCCATATTTGTACAGGTTACATGCTAAGCCAGTGTGTGACAAGAATATAACATTAAATATTAATAATATACCCTATTAAGTGCAGGGCTTATACCAAAGCTTTGCTGAGAAAAAAACCCCAGTAAATGTCATCTCCCTAGTTTGGGAAGTTTAAAATCCAATTGGCAAACATGAATATGGTTCCAACTTAAGACTAAAACCTTTACAGCAATACTCATAATCCTGGTTGCTGTTTTCTACTTTTTTTGTGATACTGAACGTATCCCTTGAAAAATAAAAACATTGAGTTGACATAAATGTTTTATCTCAATCTGAAGTAGATTGTATGTTGAATATGCAGTTGCTGCTCTTTGCAACTTGGATTGTATGGCTTTTATTTAATGTATTCTTTATATTATTTTAAATGCTTTGTAAAAAGATTTTTTTTCTTTCTTTCTTTTCTTTTCAATTTGATTTATATGCCGCCCTTCTCCGGAGACTCAGGGCGGCTTACAGTGCATTAAGCAATAGCCTTCATACTTTTGTATATTTATACAAAGTCAGCTTATTGCCCCCACAAACTGGGTCCTCATTTAACCTACCTTAGAAAGGATGGAAGGCTGAGTCAACCTTGAGCCTTGGAGAGATTCGAACCAGCAGTAAATTGCAGGCAGCTGTGTTAATAACAGGGTGCTTTAAACCACTGTAGTACCAAGGCTCTTCCCATCACTTTCCTTTTTTGGAAAGTGATGGGAAGTCCTGAAGACTAAAATACAAATTTATTTCTTGAATGAAACCAAGAATGAGGTAGAAGACATTTCAGAACATTTGTCCTACCCTTTAGATTGGAAACAGCAGACAATATCTATAAATGATATTGAAAGGTGGAAGTTATACCACAATGGGTGCAGATACCTACTTGGCATTACAGTAGCACAGAGAAGGGCCATAGTTGTGATCTTGTCTTTGCAGTGCTACTGAAAAGATTATGGGTGACCACAGGTACTTCAGCATAATTTTAGTGATTCTTCATATAGCCCAGGTATCAACAAAATAAACATAATTTTTTCAGAGGTTCCTACTTTCTAAACTTTGAGCAATGTCTCTTAGAAATATTTATTTGGAGGAATTGGCTGAATTCCTCTGTCAATTCCTTTGAAGGAAAAGAGGTCCCCACCACCTGAAGACATCGGCAGAACCATCAAATCATCAGTCAGAACCCATAACTTTATATTCCAAAGTTTTGCCATCATGATAAAATTTTGCAGCATCTACTGCACAAGAACATTCTTTTGGTCTCTCTCTGCCTAATGAATAGGGAGATGTCCCAAATGCTGACTATGTACTTATTCTGCATAATAAGGTACATGGCTTGAATCTGGCTTGGTAACTGATCGATTAGACAAAAATATAACACGTATATTGGAGCCAGGCTCCCCATGTAATAACTTGACTGTTGCATTCTTCAGCAGTTGCAGCTTCCAACCTCAGCTCAACAGTAATCCCATAGGGATCTCATTATAACAATCTAAGAGAGAGATTACTAATCTATGGACAGTTGTTCCCGTTCAGGAATGGAGACAATTAGCATACCCCTTAACTAGCAGAAAAAGAGAAAAAGCCCTCTATCTTCAGCCCACCAGGTTACAGCTGCTGCACTCTGGATGAAATGTGATGGATGCTTTATTGCTCATACCTGTATTTAAGACCAGCTGTGTATTTTTATATATTTCCATTAACTTGAAGCAAGAATCAGTTTTGGTATTTCTCAATTTAAAGACTACCTTAAAGCTGTGTCAGAATATATGCATTTTTCTCCATTATGAGTAGTTCACCAGCATTTCAGGACATGTTAGGGTGTACTGGTGTTCCTATGGCCAAGCAAAACTAATAAAGTGATAAGGCTTGTGAAAACTGGCTTGTTCACTTGAGGATTATATGTACAGATGCCAGCCTTTCTATTAGCCTTTCTTAGCCTGATTCCCTCCAGATGGGTTGGTTACAATATAATCTGCAGAGTTCCCAAAAGACATGCCATGGGATTAAAACCCTCCTGGCTGAAGAGTCTTAGAAGACTTCTTTCAGTATATACAGTAATAGCCATTATAAAGTAGTACATGGTTTTAAAATAAAATGTAACATGAAATTAATGTTAATACAGATTCAAATAAAATGGTAGATGTCTGTCTGTCCGTCCATCTATCCATCTGTTGTGGCCCAGCGGGCGGTGGATCTGGCAGCAGATTCAGACAGTGAGGAAGTTGGGGAGAAACATGGGCCAGTCCTGGAGTCTGGGGAAAGCTCTGATGAGGGCTCTGCGTCAGGCAGAGAGGGAGTCAGGGCCATATGCCAGTTATCAGCTGCCCTCAGAGTCAGGTATCAGTGAGGCAGATGAACAGCTGGAGCCTGTTCCCAGTGTGCGTATGCACAGAGTTGCCAGACAAAGGGAACAGCTAAAGAACAAGGGTCGACTTGGGAGTAAAGCCACAGGTGGACGATGAATGGCCCCTCCCAGAGGGAATAAAAGGAGTTAGGGTTAGGGGAGTGGAGTGGAGTTTGCAGGAGACAAGTTAGTTCTTTCCAGCATTCTTGCCAAGTATTGTGGCATCTGAAAGATATCGGCCTGGCCACTCTCCAAGCCTGATAAAGGTCAGTAATTGTGAACTATCTTGAAAGACTGTGAGAGAGGAAAGACTTTGCTGGAGAGGAATTCACTGTAAATTAAATAAAAGGGGTTTATCAGGACGAGTCCTTGGCTTTGTGCTGCTGGAGAAACCTAGATCAGAACACTATCTATCTATCTATCTATCTATCTATCTATCTATCTATCTATCTATCTATCTATCTATCTATCTATCTATCTATTTCCTATTTACCTATCTAATCCCTCCTTTGAAATTGTTCAGTAGTTTTCTACCCTAAACAAGCATGTGTTTATCAATGTTGCACTGCACAAATATTGTTTGCATTCACTCATAATATACTAAAAAAAACACAACTAGATTACAAATGCTTCTTGAAATCATTAATGCAAGCAGGACAAATTTATGGATTAAAATATCTTCAGTGATTAAATGGTAGACTTTAATGTCTTTTTATTAAGAAAAGTATTATAGCTTCCAGCTGAAATATGCATAATATTTATAAAATATATTTAAAAATATAAATGTGTTTATAGTATAGTAAATATAGATTTAAAAAATAAATATTTATGTCATTGGAAGCAAAATATTAAACATTTATTAAAACAGCTTTAAGAGCACCTGCATTATGATACTGCAATTTAGCAGAAATACAAGCCTTTGGGTGCAGGTACAGTATATGTTGCTTGAAATGTAAAATGAGATTATTTGTTGGATTATTTGATTGTCATTAAGTTGGTTTCATCTCTTAACAACCACATAGATTTTCTCCTTGACAATTTGTTCCTGACCTGGTCCTTCAGGTCTTCCCATGGTTCACCCATCAATGCTGTAACTGAGTCTATCCTTGCTGCTGGTCATCCGATTCCTTTTTCTTCCACTTTCCAGCTTTCTCCAGAAAGCTGAGGGTTTTTTTTTCACATAATGTGTTCAAAGTAAGATAATTTGAACCTACCATAGTCATTTGTGCCTTGAGTGAAAATGTTCATTTTTGCTTGAATTTTTCCGATGATCCAGTTGTGTGTTCTTTTAGCTAGCCATGATGTTCTCAGGAATCATTTTCAAAACCAGAATTCAAAAGCATCAATACTCTTTCTATCTTGTTTCTTCAAAGTCAAACTTTCAGCTACATGGACTGTTAGAGGGAAAACCTTTGCTTGCACCATTTTCATCTTTGTTGATGTAAACACATCACAATGGCTGAACATGTTTTCTGAGTTTTTTATTGCTATTGCATCAATTGCAGTCTGCAGCGTATTTCATAACTGTCGGTTCCTTTTACTGTTAATAGTCAATTCTAAAAAAATTGCAGAGATGACCAGGTTGAGCCTAAGGGAGGGGTCAAGCATGTTATCAGTTCGGTGTCCCTTCATGCCCAGAAGAGATCAAAGTCCTTCTTGAATTCTTTTGACTCTTATCTACCACCAATTTGCTTTGACCATTAGTACAGGTAGTCCTCAACTTATAACAGCACTGAAAAAAGTGACTTATGACTGTTTTTCAGACTTACAACCATTGTAGCTTCCCATGATTATGTGGCTGAAATTCAGATGCTTGGCAACTGGTTAATATTTATGACCATTCTGTGTCCCAAGATCATGTGATCAGCTTTTGTGACCTTCTGACAAGCAAAGTCATTTAACAACCATATTGCTAACTTCACAACTGCAGTAGTTCACTTAACAACTGCCACAAGAACTATCATAAATGGGGGAAAAACTCACTTAACAAATGTCTTACTTGGCAACATACTGTAAATTTTCAGCTCAATTGTGGTCATAAATTGAGGACTACCTGTAGTTCAGATTTTTGTAGAGAGATAGCAGGGAATAAAATTGTAGTGCTTTGAAAAACTTGGTTCCTGATTTTTTTGCGCCTGACAAGAATTTCAATTCTTAGAATTGAAAAGTCAATTCTGATTAGTCAATTTTAAATAAATACAGTAGTATTTTTTAAATAAATAATAAACTACAGGAATCCTCAACTTATGGCAGTAATTAAACTCTAATTATGGTCATAAGTCATTGCAGTTGTGAGTCGAGGCATCACATGATGAGACCCAATTTAATGGAATTTGTGATGATCATGAAGTGAATGCCATGATTATTAAGTAAATCCATTTTACCCAATGGGCATTTTTTTTGTCAGAGACTGAAATTTTTTTGCCAAAAAACAGCAAAAATTTTTAAAAAGTCACAGACACATGAGCACAGGATGAGGCAAATGGCTATAAAGGTAAGCTGGCTGCCAAGTTTCCAAAATGTGAGCATGCAACCATGGGGATATGTGTGGCTGTTGTAACTTTGAAACTGTGTTTTATGTCACTTTAGGGGAATTTGTTGTAATTTTGAATGGTAACTACATGACTAGTCACCTATAAGGTTGAAATCCCATAACTCAAAGGGAAGACTTAATTCCTTTTCTTTTCACAGCAACCCAGCCTACACAAATATAATAATTGCAAGGCTCTGTCACCTGTTTCTTCTCCTCCACTTCTTTTTTTTCCCCATGACATAAGGTCAGCTCTACCCTTAGATATGCCAGGTGCTAAGGAACAATGAGTAATAATGAGCTGACGTGGAATTATATGCCATCTGACTTGCTTTGTTCCTCTTAAGCTAATAACTTATTGCCTTCAGTTAAATTGAACCATATTTTTTCCATTTTCCAAAGTGAAACAGAAATCAACATCATATCTCATCCACTTTTGTAAGAAGATTGATGGGGGGGGGATTTTTGTTGCAAAAATGTTTTGAAGGGACTTGCTGCAATAATACCAAACAATACAAATTCCAAACTGTTCCTTTTCATTTGCTCTATGGCAGGCCTGTCAAACTGGCTGTGTGTGATCGAGTTTGACACCCGTGCTCTATGGCATCAGATAAACAATTTAATCAGCTCCATCCCCATTTGTAGTCCCAGGTCCACTGACAAAACCATGTCTACAGGGTCCTCCAGAAAAGTAACAAGCTGAGGGAGGTACAGTCACACCTCCAGGGATTTGATGTTCTATAGATAAGGGGCCACCACTGAGAAGGCCCTTTTTGTGATCCTACCACATGTACATTCCTAATATATGAGACCTGCAACATACCCTGCTTTCCCTTCCTGGTGGGCCAGATAGATGTAATGGGGGAGAGTCAGTTCTTCAGATAACCCGATGTAGGCTATTAAATGCAGTGTAAGTTCTATGGTAAAAGAATCTCTTATCGTTATGCATACTGCATAAAATCCTCAGTGGATGCCTTTTCGAAATACATTTCTTTTTGGAATTAAGAAAACGCTAATAGGCTTTTTGTAGAAAGACAAATGCTAACAAATTTATTAACAGACTAATTCCAGTGGGGACAGAATAATGAAATTCACTTCCAGTGGACTTCATGGAACAATTGTTTTACATCTGTGCATGGTTGTACAAATTGTAGCTTTTCCAAATGTTAACACTGCCTGCAGTGACATATGGGAAGGATGTTCTTACATGTCCCTGAGTAAGAAAAGGGCTGTGGAAATAAAAGACCATGACCAAAGAGAATTTACTGAGAATATGATCGTTGGGAATATGCAACTTGGCACTCTTCAGTAAGAATGTCTTACTAAATATTATGCACAATTTTAATATTGAGGACTTCTAGGACATGATTCAACTTGAGATGGGTGCTAAATAAATCTGTATAGATTTTACTTCGTGACTGATTTGATTGTTCTAAACCTATGGTTTGGTTTATTAAGGTGTGCTCCATAAATTATAGATAGCTAAGTGTATAACACATTTTAAGACATAAACCACAATCTTCAAACCACAGACATTGGACTTATGCAACACATTAAACCAAAACAAAGCAACCATGTTATGACTTAGTACAATATAAACATCAGGTCTATTACTGAATTGGAATCAGTTGTAGTTCTATCTCAGAGTAGATGGTTCGAAATACATGAGATTTTAAATTAACATGATTCCAACAAGCTCTAATAGTCCTGAGAGAGCTATTATAATTTTATTCCTTATATATTGCAATCTATGTTGAATATCATTCTCTGCCTAGAGATAGAAATCCTCAGCCCATTCCAGAAATATTTTTTTTATTTTTATTTTTATTTAGATTTATATGCCGCCCTTCTCCGGAGACTCAGGGCAGCTTACAATGTGCTAAGCAATAGCCTTCATTCTTTTGTATATTTATACAAAGTCAGCTTATTGTCCCCACAACTGGGTCCTCAATTTACCTACCTTAGTAAGGATGGAAGGCTGAGTCAACCTTGAGCCTTGGCGAGATTTGAACCTGCAGTAATTGCAGGCAGCTGGTCTTAATAACCAGCTTAATAACAGGGTGCCTTAGACCACTGTACTACCAAGGCTCTATTTATTTGAAAAGCTGCACTGATGGAACAACCACAAGTTCAGAAGGCAGGCAGGCTCTTTAGCTGCTTAATAGTTCTTGTGGTCAGGAAAATCCCCCTATTTTGAGTTTGGTTCTCTTTCTATAAAGCTCCACCAATTGATTCTTGTCTATCTTTAGCCTCTATGGAGAATAAATCCACACTATTTTCCTTGCTTCATATATTGGGTGAAGCTATCAAGTCTCTTGTTATCCTTCTTTTAACCATTCTTCATAGGAATTAGTCTCCAAGGCCCTCCTTACCTTTGTTACTCTTCTCTGCATTCTCTTCAGTATCCTTTCTTATTATGGTAAAAGTGAACACAATATTTCTGATACAATTTGACCAGTGCAATATAGAGCAGGACTATCACATTCTGTGACTTAAAGATTGCTTTGGCTTTTTTGGCAGCTGTAGTAGACTACTGGCTCATGCTTAATCTGTGGTCTACTGGGATACCCAGATGCTTCTCATGAGCACTATTTAAGCTAAACATAACGTATCTGTTCACATGTACCATGTTTCCCCTAAAATAAGACCCTGTTTTATATGTTTTGAACCCTGAAATAAATGCTTGGCCTTATTGCCATGCGCTCAAAAACTCGATTGGGCTTATTATCAGGGGATGTCTTATTTTGGGGGAAACAAGGTATCTGTTTACCTGATTTTACCTACCTAAGTGCAGAATTATACATTGAGTTACATTTTATTGGAAGAGCTCAATGTTCATCAAAATCCTTTGGAAACTTGAGCCTATTTTCTGAGATCTTGACAGTCCCGCTAGCTTTGTATCATCTGAAGATTTGCTGAGTATCTCTTCTATTTCTTTTTCTAAATCATTTATGAAGATATTAAAGACTCCTAGGTCCATGACGGACTACTGATGAATCCTATTATATAACTCCCTCCCTGTGGACATAAACTCATTAAGAAACATGTGTTAGGTAGGTAGATTGTTCAACCAATTGTAAATCCATCTGGTAATGGGACCATCTCTTTGACATTGGTCCAGTTTATTAAATAGATCACTTTATCAAATGCCTTACTAGGCATATTAGATCTGTAACATTTTTTGGTTTACTAATCTATTTACTTTTATAATAATATATGGCATAATCTACTTTTAGCAAAACCTTTTAATAATCTTATTTATTTATTTATTTATTTATTTATTTATTTATTTATTTATTGGTTCAATTTATATGCCACCCTTTTCTGTAGATTCAGGACGGCTTACAATGCTTTAAGCAATAGCCTTCATACTTTTGTATATACCTGCTTAGTAGGGCTTTCGCCCCCCCCAAGCGGTGTTCTTTTTTATACAAAGTCATCTTATTGCCCCCACAAACTGGGTCCTCATTTTACCTACCTTGAAAGGATGGAAGGCTGAATCAACCTTGAAAGGAGTCTTCCTCCTTTCTAAAACCTGGATTACATTTTATAGTATTCTCATAGGTATTGATGTCAGGCTCATGGGTCTGTATTTTCTCAGGTCTGATTTTCTTTCCTTTTTTAAAAATTGGAACAATGTTAGCTCTTTTCCATCTTCTGGCATTGAATTTATATTCCAGGTGATTGTAGTCAGTGAGTCTAACAATACATCAACTAGTACATAGTATCCTGAGATAACAGTTGATACAGCCTCAGCAGCTTGAATTAATTGAATTCTGTGTTGTCTCACTACTATGTTGCCTATTTTGACCTTAATTTCTCTTCTACAACTTGAGTGAATCTTCTGATAGGTTGGGTCACTTTTTCTTTTGTGAACAAATAGAAAAAAAACCCTATAATTAAGCAATTCAGACTTCTCCTTATTGTCCATCACCATGTTGTCATCTTCTCCAACTGACAGAAAAAATCTTCCTTTCCAAAGATATTCAAAGAGTGCATTTTTGTTAATTTTTGTTTTGTATGTGTGTTGATTGAAAGACTCGAATTTGGATTATTTCCTGATATTCTGCTTCTGTTACATATCCCCTTTTCTATTTTTTAAACTTGTTCTTTTTATTGATCAATTGATCAAAGAGTCCTTTATATAACCAAGCTGTCTCATCAGGCACCGGCCATTTTCCTTTCTTTTTTTGTTTGGGTCTTAATCATCTCATTTTTTCTCCAGAATTTCCCAACCCTCCTGAATTGATTTTCCATTCAGAATTTCCATCCATGGAATGCTTCCCCTTTCTTTCCTTAGATTACTGAAGATAGAGGGTCAAGATAGTGGAAATTTCTTCAATGTTTTGATGGGAAAAAAGAAGACTGTGGTCTCCTCTGGGTGCCATCGGCCAAGTTATGTCAGCTGGCGACACCCAGGGGGAGGGCCTTCTCTGTGGGAGCCCCAGCCCTGTGGAACGAACTGCTCCCAGAAATACGTAAGATCTCTGACCTCCGGGTGTTTCGCTGCGCACTGAAGACCCTGTTGTTCCGCCAGGCCGGGCTATCAACATAATAGTTTTAAATTGGGGTATTTAAATTTTCTGGGGTTTTAAATTTGAGCCAAATTTATTTAATTATTTTAAATTTTAATTGCTGTTTTGTTTTGTGTTTTTAAATAGGCTGTACACCGCCCTGAGTCCTTCAGGAGAAGGGCAGTATAGAAATAAAATTATTATTATTATTATTATTATTATTATTATTATTATTATTATTATTATTATTATTATTATTAATATCTTGAGCTATTATCTGCTCAAGAATAATTTAGCATCATTTATCATTTTTACTTAGTGATACTTACCACATAAATGCGCTAAATGAGTCACAAGTGAAATTTATAAATCTAGACTTCATTTGTTTAATTCAGCTTTTCTCTAGTCATGCAGATATTTCATACAACAGCTCATGGAATTCCAATACCTAATTGGGAATTGTAGGAACTCAGATCAAAACAGTTCATAGAATCATCAAGACAGAATTTTGAGGAGAAATTTGGACCATAATGTCCAACTTCCTGTTCAGTACAAGCATCTAAAGTAAACCACTAACAACAGATGGGTGCCCAGTTTCTGCTTTCAACACACTGTATGAAGTGAAGTCCACCAACTCTAAATAATTGCTTCCACTCCATTTCTCTGTGTGACTATCTGGAAGGTATCAGGTTGAAAAGGTTTTCAGTCACGAAATTTTTGTCACCCATTGCTAATGTTAGAAGTATATTAAAAGAACAGGTTTTTATTTCAATAAAATAGCATCTAAAACGGCAATGTAATTTAATTGAATATACTGTCTTCAATAATCAGAAGCTATTACATTTTTGTGCTTGAATCTAATTCCCATTTACACATTTTGCCAAGGCAAACTGGATGAGAGCAAATGACAATAGAATAAGAGTCTCAATGACAGCATTTCAAAATGTGCATTTTAGCTCCAAGTGACAGGAATTGTGTAATAGAGTGCCCTGGCTGTGTGTTGGGTTATGCTAATGGGAAATTTGAAACACATCTTTGGTGGAATTATGAAGTGAAAGAGGTTATGGATTCTGGATCTCTTGTTTCTACCCTGGAGCATTATTCCCTATACTAACTGGCTCTCTGATAAAAATAGATTTATCTGTTATTCCCTTTCTTTTTCTTACATTCTTTGGCTTTATTTCTTCTTTATTTTCTGTGCTGCCCATAAGAATGCCCACCTCGATAAATATGTATGCATGTATGTATTTATTTAATAGTGCTCTAACAGAAGAAAAATCTAATAAACAGGCTCAGTCAGCTTTGAGTAATCTAATAGTAATTTGCACAGAGATGTTTTGATTTAAATATGAGAAATATAATCCTTGGATTTCCATTAGAGAAAAATCATGTTCATTTAAGTGAGCAGCAATAATTTGAAAAAAAAAGTATTTTTTTTCTGATGTAATAAATTATCACTTTGAGAGGCAAAGAAGATAGATCCTTACAATGATAAATGCAGTGAGAATTAAAACTTGAAGTAGAACTCAATTTTCTACAGTTTACTTCTTGGCATATCCATATAAAACATTTGATGAATTAGCGTATGGAAAGACATCTACCCCCCAAAATAGAAAATAGCTTCAGTAGTGTTTTCTCTCTCTCTCTCTTCTTTCTTTCTAGAAAAGAAAAATGCACAAACAAAATTCAGTAGTACTAAACTAAGTGACCCAGTGATCTGAGATTTTTAGATAAGCTTAAGATCAACGTCTATGATGGACTGCTCTTTGAGTCATGGTCCACTACCATGTAGTTTTCTAAACAATGATATGGGACAGATTTCCCACTTACTTCTCAGTCTAGTCTATGGGATTTCATGGTTATTTCTTGTAAAAGTAGAACTTGGATTCAAAGAGGTTTAGCTTTTTTGGCAAATAGTGGAGCTTCTAATATCCTTTCATCAGTCTTGTGAACTGCATCAAAATGTATGTGCATATTTCTTGAGTCAGAGGAGATTCATTGTGCATAGGGTCTCTGTGTATGCACTTGCTGGGTCTCATTTAATATGATTGATTGAACTTTGTAGACACTGAATAGCATGTAAATCCTCATATATTCCCCCAAATATCTTGCAAACTACTTATCTAAGTATAGTTGAATATCACATTATTATGATATTCTTACTTATTAAGGCTTCAGCAATTAATTAAACGATAAGAAAAATAAATTCACTGTCAAAACAGGCTTATTTTATGATGAAACTTTCAATGTCTTTGCTAGAGTCCTTCACAAACAGGGACTTTAAATTATGCATTGTGTCAAAACAGCAGTTTACTTTAATACTAATCTTTAAGAGTTAGCCATACTTTATATACATTTAGAAGTTATATTTTAAAAATAGCTATCATGAACAGTTATAAACCAGTTACATCAAATACAAAGCTGGCATGCATGGACTATCAACTCAAACGTCTGGTATTAATAGTTTCCCTCTATTCAGCTGTAAATACTAGTCTGCAGATGTACTACATAGAGAGTAGATACAATGACTGAGTTGGTTTCCTGAGTGAGTAGTTTGTTATAGAAAAAACAAGAATAGACCTAGATCTATTAAGATAAAATGTTTAATGGTCAAGTCCAGCAAATGGATGGATTGGCTAGTTAGTTGATTTGTTATGACTGTCCAATCCAACAGGCCATGGGTGGTTTATGAAATCTAAATACATAATTATAATATTGAGATGTGCAGAAGCAAAGTCTCATGGAGGAATAGATGAGAAAAGGATACTCAGACGTTATAGTTACCTATAAATAATCAACAATCACAAAACAGTTCATTTTTATGCAGAATGAATTTTGCATACACCATGTTTCACATATAAATGTTTGTGGATTTCTGAGGCAATCATTCAACATCATGTACCAAGTTACTCACTGTACTGCTAGATCACATTTATGACATTTATTTACCTGCCAATTTCATCCATCCATCTTTCCAAAAAACAAAAAGAAAAAAGATAGAACTCTTTTCCCATAAATAACTACATTATCCGAACCTTCTTCTAAATCTGATCATGATGTCAAATCAGACTGATTTCTGAATTATTCAAATCAGATGCATCTATTTCCAGAACTGCAGATTAGGCTTTCACAATGGATTGGGAGCTCTCTGAACACTGATTATTCATACTATTTATTTTGTGAAATTGTCATCCACATACTTTGGTTTCTATCACTTAGAACTTCAGATAAAGTGCCTTTCTTCCTAGTTAACTTAAATTATTACCTGGAAACACTGAAACAGAAAAGTTGTCAAAGTATTTTATAGATTACAGTCCATGAGAAGAAATCTTCCAGAAAGCTACAATTCTATACATGGATAGTGAAAAAAGCACAAGTTTGTATAGAAAGATGGAAGAGAAATTATTATGTATTTTTAATTTATATCATTATAAATTATTATTATTATTTAAATATACTTAATTTATATTGTATGTAAATTTATGCAGTCAATAGCTGAGACTTAAACAGAGCAATAATTATTGCAAAAAATCAATATTGAAACACTTAATTTTGTTCTTATGTTATACAGAAACATATTACATACTGGCCAATTAAATAACATTCAAGTACCCCAAATGTTTATGGGGCAAGGGAAGCCCATAGTCTTATAAAAATGAATTCATGTTAGCATCAGTGTTAGAACTCATGCTTCTTCAAATCAAATGTCAGAATTATAATGCAAGCAACAACAAGAAAAATACATCATATGAACAATAAGGCATGCTAGAATATCTCTGCAATTCTGCTGCACTCAACAGATGTAACCATGTTTCCCAAGACAGTTATCAATTTACCATGAATGGAAAGTACCAAGTATTGAGGCCAGTGCTCCTTTTCTAGCCATGGACTAAAGCTATCACGAAATATGCAGTGACTGCAGGAATGCAGATTACATCACAGAAACCATTCCAAATCTATTACCACCTAAACTGTTCAAGTGTATTGATGAAAAAGAAGCTGCATCCGGGTTGGAGAGGATCCTTGATAAATGTGAGGTTTTTCAGCCTTGGTGAAAGCTGGTGTTCAATAGGAGCCAAGTGTAACATTTTAATAACTGAAAAGTTGAGCTTTCATTCACATTTCTCACAATAACTCTTACAAAGAATTACTTGGTGGATTGCCTTATGGATGATCAGGGTGTTGGCTTGACTCATTGCTTTGCACTGCTCAAACTGAACTATATGCTGAGCTATAAAAGTTAATTAAAAAGTAGCTCTGCTGATGTTTGGAACATTGGGAATTGCTCTAAGTAGCTAATCCTCACTCCAGGATAGGCTTGTGTGCTTCTGTGCTTAGGGGTTAAAGGCTGAATTTGCCTCATCGATGTAATTGGATCAGTTAGTATTTGCAAAATAAGCTGAACCAACAAATAATAATAATAATTTATGTCAGCTAAGCCAAAACTAAGAAATCATCTTATTTCTCGATGTACTGAGTGATTGAGGCCATGTTTTGTTTTATTTCAGCTTAGCACATTGTGCAGAAACAACCACTGAATCTTCTTAACTATAGTTTGTAGTTTAGTGTGTTGTATAAGATCATTTAAACTTGGCAACCTCAGGGATGTTAAGATCGTGTGCAAAGCTTCCTGTTCTTTTCCTGTCAGACAGTACACTCCAGATCAGACAGGGTTAATAGGAGCTTTTGAATATTGATTGCTGTATGCCAGCATTCACTGTACTAATCATGGTGGCATGACAACAATCAGATACTAATAAGAATGGCAAAATAAGCAAATGTCAAGAAATGAAACATTAGTGTGTTTTTTTCCCCTTAAATATTCATGTCACCATAGTCTGAAAATATTCAGTCTCACATTTTGTGGGGAGCATCTGAAGAACCTTTTCATGTCTTTTCTATTTCATAACATGAATACTTTCTCGTGGGCTTCTTTGTCTCCCAGTATCCTCAAGGCAAATGTCAGAATACAGTACAAATCTACAAGGGAAAAAAGGACACCATGCCAACATGGAGAGATGCCACAAAATCCTTAGCAACTCTGCTGTAGGATCAGCCCTATGAAACAGGCAAGATCAAGAATTAGGAGCAGCAGCAATTTCAGAAATGTTCTTTATTGTTTCAAAGTGTCTGGGTTTTTTTTTTCCTGCTGTATCTTACACCCAGAAATATTGGAGGTGGGGTTATTTTGAATTTATTTTTTATGGTTTCTTCTTTCCTAGAATTGAGTAATCTTTTCTGAACCTGTTCCTTTTAGTGGCTCATTTATAACTTCCCCATTGCCAGAGCCAGGTTTATATTTCATCACATGTATTGAACTTACATCTTTTCCAAATGTAATAGGCAAGCTTTTCTTGTTATCTCTTCCTCCTGCCTTAAAACTAATCAACATAAGGCTGTTCATATAGAAAAGACCCTTCAATACCTCCAAGGAACTCAGGTGGGTTTTTTTTTTCTACCTAGATTTGTTTATCTTTAAGAATAAACATTAACTTACACAGCTTACACAGGAGACCCATCCACAACAGAGCCAAACCTTGGAATATTAGAGTAACTTTTAGTGCAGTCTATAAGCTTTATTTGGGAATGGTTTGCTAGTGTTTGTTTGTTTATGAAGCATAACCACATCCAGTATTGTCATGCCCTACCTATTTTGTTAATTTTGCTCATGGTTGGTCACAGTTTTATCTGCAGCACAAGAGGAATTAATTTTAATTTTTGTGGAAAGGAAGGACGGGAATATATTATTTTAAGTTGGTCCCAATGGATTGAGCAATTGGCATCTCTATAATGAAATAACTATCAAAAATACTTGCATTATCTGTATCTTTGCTGTTCAGCAAAGAATCTTTCGTTGCATATTATTCTGAGGGCAAAGACAAAATGTGGGGAAAGTGAAACTGATTCTGCTAGCCTACCATATGAATACTGTCATCACTGACTTTGGCTGGCAATTCCTGCACCTTGCCTTTTTGCCTTTATTTTTAAAGCAGGGGTCTCCAACCTTGGCAACTTTAAGCCTGGAGGACTCCATCCCCAGAATTCTGGAAGTTGAAGTCCTTCAGGCTTAAAGTTGCCAAGGTTGGACAATATTTATTTATTTATTTATCAAATTTCTATACCGCCCTACTCACGGAGGACTCAGGGCAGTGAACAGCCAAGATAAAATACAGAAAATAATACAGATTTTAAAATCCATTAAAATTATTAAATTTTTGGCCGAAACAAATTTAAAACACCCAATTTATAAAACAAATTAAACGATTTAAAAATTTAAAGGGAGAGTTAGGCCAGGCCAGCCTGCTGAAATAAAAATGTTTTGAGAGCACGACGAAACGTGCGCAGATCCGGGATTCTCCGTATCTCCGGGGGGAGCTCGTTCCAGATGGTAGGTGCCCCCACAGAGAAGACTCTCCCCCTGGGGGCCGCCAGTTGACACTGTTTGGCCGACGGCACCCTGAGAAGCCCCTCTCTATGGGAGCGTACTGGTCGGTTAGAGGCTATTGGTAGCAGAAGGCGGTCTCGTAAGTACCCTGGTCCGATGCCATGGAGCGCTCTAAAGGTCATAACCAAAACCTTGAAGCGCACCTGGAAGACCACCGGGAGCCAGTGCAGCTCGCGCAGGAGGGGGGTCACATGGGAGCACCATGCTGCTCCCATAACCACCTGCGCAGCTGCATTCTGGACCAGCTGGAGCCTCCGGGTGCTCCTCAAGGGGAGCCCCGTGTAGAGAGCATTGCAGTAGTCCAGGCGAGAAGTAACGAGAGCATGAGTGACCGTATTTAACGAGTCCCGATCCAGAAAAGGACGCAACTGGCGAATCAGGCGGACCTGATAAAAAGTCCCCCTGGCCACAGCCGTCAACTGCTCTTCTAAAGACAGCCGTGAGTCCAGGAGGACGCCCAAGTTGCGAGCCCTCTCCATGGGGCCAATGACTCGCCCCCAATAGTCAGTGATGGCACCAACTGACTATATCGGGATGTCGGAAACCACAGCCACTCGGTCTTGGATGGGTTGAGCCTGAGTCTGTTTCTCCCCATCCAGATCCGCACAGCCTCCAGGCACCGGGACATCACTTCAAGGGCATCATTGGGGTGGTCCGGGGTGGAGATGTACAGCTGAGTATCGTCAGTGTACTGATGGTACTTCACCCCGAAACCCAGACCACTTCCAAAAATCCTGCAAGGACATCTTGATTTACCAGGAGTCAAAGGCATCCCCCCCCCAGAAAAACCTAAAGGTGACATTTTACACAGGATGACATACACACTTAAAGGCAATAATTAACAGCCAACAAAATAAAATATATTAAATCATGTTGCGCAGATGTAATCAAACAAATAGAAAAATCAAAATAGGATCATTAAAATCTCTTGACCAAGTGCCTGAGGTCTTGGTCAAGGTCCATGGAATCTTTCAGAAGGCAAAGTTGGGGCCATTCTAATTTTAGGGGATTGCTAATTAAATAAGGCAGGTGTGGCATTAGAGAAGGAATATCTCCTGGATCCTATCAGGTAACATTATTTGAGTGATGGGATCTTAAGTATGACAGCCCTGTCAGATCAGTTTGCATTAGCAAAGATAACCAGAGAGAGAATCCCACAAATAGCCATCTCTTTCTTGTTGTCCATCTTTCACAGCTATACAGATAGTCCTCGACTTACAACAGTTCATTTAGTGATCGTTCCAAATTACAACGGCACTGAAAAATGTGATTTATGGCTATTTTTTACAGTTACGACCATTACAGTATCCCCATGGACATGTTGCTGGGTCCTAAGATCATGGGATCACATTTTCCAACCTTCTGACAAGCAAAGTCAATGGGGAAGCCAGATTCACTTAACAACTATGGCAAGAGAGGTTGTAAAATGGGACAAAACTCACTTTAAAAATGTCTCATTTAACAACAGAAGTTTTGGGCTCAATTGTGGTCATAAGTCGAGGACTACCTGTACATTGTCTTTGGAGAAGATCTTGCTTTAACTGTTCTGATCTCAGTTGTCATTGAAATGTTTTTTTACCCTTCATGGTCTCTTCTATCTTTATATTCTCCATACTGTATCGATGGGAGGTGCCAGGATGGGTTATTCTAGGAGCTAGACAAATTAATGGACTGATTCAAAATAAGGCTGCTTGGTTAATAGCTACCATTCATCAATGGGTGGAACAAAAACATTTCATCACATTTCTTAAAATTAGCTATTTTATTATTTCATGTTAATATTAGTTCGTTAGTTATTTTATGATAGGTTAATAATTGAATGTCATTTGCCTCTATTTAATGATTTGCAAATATTTGATGAATCCTTTAATTAACTTATTAATTTCATGACAAAGGTATACTGGTGTGATTCAAAATATTAACAGAAAAAGCTGGTCTCTCCCTCCTCTATCTTTGTTTCTACGTGTGTGAGAAAAAAAGAAAAACCACCTGAAAGTATTCATAATTCTGTTGTACTTCATTGTTGAAATAAAATTATAATTTCATTGTCAAAGCAATAGCTCTTAAAAGCATGCTGAGTTATTTAAAAATCAAATCTGTTAATAAGAAAAGGAAAAGCCATATAATTGCTGTATAAAATCCATTGTCACACTGAGTAGTATAAACGGCCTGAAAAGTTTTGGGCCACATAATTTGAGAGAAAATGATAGCTTTCTTGTGTTTAGGGATCTGACATGCCCAGCACAATAGCATTTGCAAATACAAATACAAATAAATAAATACAAATACAAATACAAATACAAATACAAATACAAATACAAATACAAATACAATAGCATTTGCTATTGTACTGGGCATGTCAGATCTCCAAACACAAGACAAATAAATGAGATTGCTTGAGCACACCAGGATGTTTCCCGCCCCCTCTTTTTTTCCTCCCTGGGCATACTTCCAAATAAATTATTCAAGTAGAGTCACTCATCGTTGTGTTTTTTTAGGGTATCTACTGGAACTATCTGAGATCCAGAGGATTCTTGGAAATACACCAAAAGAAACACCAAAAACCAGTTTGGTCTAGTAGTTAAGATGCTGGCCTCAAAACCAGGAGAGTGTGAGTTCTAGTCCCGCCTTAGGCATGAAAGCCAGCTGAGTGACTTTTCGCCAGTCATTCTCTCTCAGTTGGACATTTTCCCTATTGCTGTGGGGAAAATAAAAGTAGGAAGGAGTATTAGATATGTTTGCTGGCTTGAGTTACTTTATAAAGTAACAAGGGTGGGATAAAAATCAAATTAAATCAAATTAATACAATTGATAATTTGCCACCTATAGCTTCTCTGCACATCTCTTGGTTATGAACCATGACTATGTAGTGAAAGATTCCTCTGAATGGAGCACCTAATATATGGTTTAGTATGATGTCTTGCCTACAAGTATGAAGAAGTACCAGACCCTGTTACTCCTTCAGCTTCTCACATTCCTTGTTCCTAATGTTGCTGTCACTTGGCACCACTACTGTATCTTTATCACCACTGCAGTCTTCTAGTCTACTTCCACTATTTCTTGTTTGAATGTTTGAATGAACAGTACCTGCCTATCTGTCTGGATCTGGAAGTTTGACAGAATCTTAGCCCTGTTTATTCTAAATGACCTTCCGTGGAATCTCCCATCTGAATTTGGGAGAGTCAAATCTATTCACGGTGCAGACTTCCTATATATAATATCAGGCCTTTGATTGTGCCATTCAGTATTCCTTATTGGATCTTAACCCTGCCACTCTGTGTAAATTGTCTCTGAGGCCTCTCTGCAAGATGAGAGAACCTGGAAGAGAAAAGTGGAGGGAGAGAAAGAGAGAGTTATTATCATTTTCTTCTAATTAATTCTAATATAAAATTTGTTCCTCCACTCTCCAGAAAACAATTTAAAAAGTTTCAAGTTCTCTTTCTTAAAAAGGTTGTTCATCTTTAAAATGTATGATAAAGGATAGATCTGCTTCATAAATTGAAAACATTTTCAGTCTATAATAAAATTTTGAAAAAAAGTGTTTAAAATGGAGTTGGTTAATATCCTTATGCATGCATGTACAGTTGCTTTTTCTTGGTAACATCAGTACATCTCCCTCACAATGTGCTTACTGTATTTACAACCAGATGTTGCCTTCCCTCATGATACATCCTGAAATTGCTTTTGAAACTAATATTAAGGTAAAATATGACTGCCGTTTCTCAAATGATTTCTCTCTCTATTGAAAGAGGCTGTTTTGGATCCTATTCTCAGAAGACTTGAGAATTTCTTTTTGAATTTCTGTTGATGTCATTTTGAGCTTTTGATGAAGATGACTGAGAGTGTTACTGCTGGAGGGAAAGTTGAGGGCCACCACATTGTTTCCAATATCACTGAAAAGGTTGGTAGAAATGTGGTAGCTCAGGGTGTCAAACTTGATTTAATTGAGGACCGCATCAGGCTTGTGTTTGACCTTGGGAGGGCGCAGTGGGCATGGCGAGAGTGGGGGTGGCCACCTCAACGTCACTCATGTTGGGGTGCCTGTGCTGGCCTGAGTGCTCCAGGGAAAATGGGCTCCTGAGCTCTGTTTTCAGCTGTCATGACCTCCTGCAATCCTCTGCCAGTGAAAAGGGTGACCCTGCTGGCTGGATCTGGTCCCTGGGCCTGGAGTTTGACACCCCTGTTGTAGCTCATTTTCAGGGTTTTATTTGGGGAGGAGGAAGTTAAAGTGATAATGGCAGCAGAAAGCCTCTGGGAAGCAAACTCATGCCTTCAACTCCCAAACCTCTCAAAATGACTTTTAAGTCCTGAAATGTCTGGTTGAACTGAATTGGGGCAAAAGTTGCCCATCCCTGTACTGGCTCTTTGTAGGTAGTCTTTGGACAGCAGTCTAAGTAGGAACAATGTAGGCCAAAAATGATATATTTATTTTGAAATTATAGTAATTATATCCAAACCTCGCATCCACATGCTACATTTCTTCTGTTGCAATCTGTGTCTTCCATAGTCTTCTTTTTTTTGATGATAGCAGTTATCTCTTAGTACAGTGAGATGTAAGGTAAATTTGCACTTATAGTTCTAGATGTCTATATTAGAACTATGTGGTGGTCCGGATATGAAGTGCAAAAATATGATTGCTTGTGTTTAGGTCCACTCATAAAGAACATGTTAAACCGACAGCTGCTTTAAGGTATTAGATGTACATTCTCACATGCTCTGAATCACATGTCATTTTTCAGATATGGATCATTGCACAAACCTAATCTATGTACATTAATTAGCTGTTATGTGCTTCATTGAAACAACGGTCTTGCTTTATACTCTTGTTTGATGATGCATCAATGACTTCCTTGGAGCTGTAAGATTCCTTGTTGTTTCCCTCCTCTGCCTGCCCTGATTCTTTACACTACATTAGTTTATCTCAAGAAGGTTATTATGCTCCAAATCATGGTGGGTAGGCCATTAAAAAGATGGGAATGTCTATTATTTAAGTATACACTCAGGACTTCATTACATCAATGTAAAAAAGAAGAGGACAATAATGACACTGAATACATTTGAGAAATACTAGTAATTAAATTGGGTTATTTTATGTATGTGTGGTGCGTTTATTTTTTTCTCCTTTTTTTAGCAACAAAATTGGTTGATATTTTTCATGCTATATTAAATTGTCAGTCAACACACATCACAGAAATGGCTATGAATGTGCAACTAAATAGTAATTTTCTGGATTTTTTTTAAAGTTAAGGCTGCCGGTACTCTGCCCAAAAACTTCAAATCCTCATAAACAAGGATAGATAAAATCCAATTTTGCCCAAATTAGGACCACATGAACAACATTGCTGCTATATACCAAATTATAACAGTTGTCCTGGTAATCCATTGTTGATAATGGCTGGTGGTAGCCCTCCAGGGTTTAAAGCATGAATTCTTGTTGAAACTGTATGTGAAGCTTGCTGGCTGGGAATTCTGGGCATTGAAGTCTATTATATTTGGAAGACATCAAGTGGGGTAAATGGTGCTGTACAAAATAATGTAAATGCAAAGAAATGACTCTTGGATTTGATGACTGTCCTGTTGGAACTAAACTGGGACATAGTGACAACACTTATATTCAAACGTGCTTCTGTAAAACTCCACTTGTTTCCAAATGGGATGCATTTTGTGTGGAAAATAGCACCACATGCTGCTGTTTCAGCAATAGAAATACTTTTGCCTTTCTTATAACACCTGGCTTTTTATGAACAATTTCAGGGGGAAATGCAGGGAGGGAAGGATTGCTTTTAAGGAGAGGAAAAACGTTCATAAAATATCTCACCTTTTTTTGAGTCAACACTATTTAGGAAATTTAGATCAGCTCAAACTATGTCATGAGAATGCTGCATGTGTTTGCTTTTCCTTTAGATTATTTAAGTGTTACTAAGTAAAAAATAAGATTCTCAGTAAAATTTAGTATTTAAATTAGAGAACTAATAAAATGTATGTTTCTAAATATAGTGGATAAAAGTTCTTATTGCTTCCCTTCTACCCATATCTTCTTTGTTGCTGTTCTTACAGTTGAAACATCTTTTAACTCTAGTCCAGTTCTGATGTTACATTTAGATTTGCTTTCTTAGGCAAACTCTACCTTAATGTGTTGGAGTTTCAAGTTTCAAAAAAGGGATATAGTTAGTGCTAGCTTCCCAATTTGAAAGTCATGTGGAATAGAATGTAGAATAGAATCCATGACACTGTTTTTAATCTGGAAGGGAAGAGGCAGGATAAAAAAATCAAGACATTTCCTCTAATCTGTGAATCTTCAAACTAACAATAATATTAGAGTGATAGGGCTTAGGTCCCAAAAAACTCAGCCACTTATGGCAGACTTGATAAGACTGTAGCACAGTTATTTCTCCCTGGCAACGGGAAAGAGTTGATACTTCAAAGCAAACTCATCCTTTCCAGCACTTGAATAGAATGCTTAGTCACTCAACCTTAGTCAGTTGCTGTCTTTCAGTTTACCAAGATGCTCAATTTTCTATTTTTCTCCCGTTTCTCTAAAAATATCATGACATAGATAATTAGTTCTTTTTAGTAGGGAAGACGCACGGGCAAGCAGGCAACTTTTCTCCAAACTTACTGATCTTCCAGTATCCAAATCTTCAATAAAAAGATGCTGAGTAACTTCAGCCAAATTATCTAGACAACTCTCAAATCTGTTGTATAGATTCAGTAGAGAAATTTGGTTGCAACAAGATTTTTCAGTTTCAGTAAGTGCAAAAGCAATACCTTAGATTTTGTATTGTTTCATCACACCATGAGAAATCTCTTTGACTGATAATATAAAATAGAATTTCCCAATTTACCTAGCTTCCAATGTATAGTCTTCAATTTCTACAATTCTCAGAAATGGCCCTGCTGGCTGGAAAACTCTGGGAGTTGAAGTCTATACATGTAGAACCTATATAGGTTGGAAACTGATCTTAAGAAATCACTTCCTTATGACACTCTCTGTCCACTATTACTGCATTTCATTTGGACTTTATTATTGTTCATCCAGTGCAAATTTGTCTCAAGCAAAAGGTATATTGGAAACAATAATATTTACTGAACTGGCTAAGTTTGGGCAGCATTCTTAAATTGATTACTGAATTAACTCATTTAATACACTGATTTTTAAAGTAACCAGAGTAGGTTCAGGAATACATTAAGGTAAAAGTTCCCCTTGCACATACATGCTAGTTATTCCCGATTCTAGGTGGCGGTGCTCATCTCCGTTTCTAAGCCGAAGAGCCAGCACTGTCTGATGACGATATCGTGGTCATGTGGCTGGCATGACTAAACACGAAAGGCGCATGGACCACTGTTACCTTTCCACCAAAGTGGTCCCTATTTTTCTACTTGTGTTTTTATGTTCTTTTGAACTGCTAGGTTGGCAGAAGCTGAGGCAAATAATGGGAGCTCACTCAGTTACGCGGCGCTAGGGATTTGAACCGCCGAATTGCTGACATTTCTGATCGACAAGCTCAGTGTCTTAGCCACTGAGTCACCGCGTCCCCCTAATTTGATCTCTTTCTCTGCATAATGGAGGGTGATTTTTAACAGTGCTAGGCTGGGTGGGGGGAAAAGTTAAGTCTTTTTCTCTGCATTGTTTCCTTAATTTTTATTGTACCCATTTAAACTACATAAAAGGGCAGGTTTATTAAATTTTTTGCTCCTCCTCTATATGAGTAGCCACTTTGTAAGAGATCATTTAATTCAGGGAAATTGTAAAGCAATCATGAAATACCAAGTCACATTAACTTTTCCTCTCCTAGGTGCTTTGAATAGAAATAGGTTTCTAAAGTTTTAGTCACCATTTTCTATATTTCTATATTTTGCCCTTCAGAGGGAGTGAGGGGGGGATTGAGAATGATGGAAGAGTCATAACTCCTAAATGTCCTTTTCTATAAAAAAATATGATAGAACCATCAAACTATTTTTTTGTAATAGGAGTGAAAAGGTAAGACTTTTTCTGAAAGACCATTGTTATAATAGCAAAACTTTGCTCTACGTTTCCATTTCATGGGGAATAAGAGTGGGAGAGTGATGATTATTCAGAAAACATTAGGCAGACTGAATATAAAATCACCATGTTTTGATTGCCAACAATTAGTTATTAATTATAACAAGAGCCAATGTTGCTTCTTAGCATATAAAACAAGGCTCCTTCAAAATATTCTTAAAAAAGCAAAGGACCTGTTTCCAAAATAAGTTAATAAGAGAGGTTAAAGTCTACTGGGAACAACAATAACAAGTTTGCCTCTTAGCTAAAACTCAGAGAATTCAGTTTAACTTAAATGGACCCAAACATGCATAGAATTAAATTGATATACTCAATCAGTTGTGCTGTAGGGATTTTAATTTGTCTTGCATAGTTACTCTCCAAGGAAAAAAGCTAGAAAAGGATTTAGCTGAAAAAATAGCCTTCTCCACTCTAGAACTTAGTCATGGATTGACAGCATATTTGTTAAATACAAAATAGCTGTTTTGGCCATGATTGGTTGATAACAGTCAAGAGTAACTCCTGGTCTCTTGTCACAGCTGCAATGTTTCTCTTTATGTTAGACAGTGTAGACAACTCAATCAGTATGGGTATCTAGGTGAAAAATTATTGTGTGAACTAGCTGTAAAATATTATCAGTATAGAGTCCTTCAGAGAAACTTTAATCCAACTCAGGGTTTACTTTATACGAAATAGTCCTCAATTTATTCCAATTCAGATTGGAATTTCCATTGGTAAATAATGTAGTTGTAAAGCATGATTACATCACTTACTATGACAATTACTTCAGGATTGATGGGATTCCAATGGGAAGAAATACAAGATTGATTTAATCAAAGTTAAAATAGATTATGTTGTTTTCTCCGATAACCTGTATGGATGTTTGCTGATCAGGACTGAATGATGAAGCATTAAGGATTTTTTAATAGATAAGAATATGAGGAATATGAGGAGAAGGACCTTTTGTTGCATTTTAAGACGGGATGAGAAGTTATTAAAATTTATTATACTTGTGATAAAGGGGGAAGTCACTTCTTTATATATTTCTTTTCTTTTTATTATATTCTTATCTCTTTTCTATTTATTTTTCTTCTGTACTTTCTATTTTTTCTTTAGACTTCAGAGTCTTTATTTTTGTTAGTTTGTATTGTTTTTAGCTTTTTAATTATAATTTTAATAAAATTATTATATTAAAAATTTGTAGCTAGCAGAACATCCTTCCTCTCTCCAATCTGGTGACAGTAGAGCCCTCATCATCACCACTTTGCAAGCACCATCGGTATCTAGGATCTTTGTACCACATTCCAGTCTTTACTGACTCATAGATTATGACAGTTAATCAGGTGTCCAGGAGATGCAGAACCTTGGATAGCTCCAGATTGTTCCAGAGAGGTTTTATCCCATTGAGACAAAATGTTCCAGATTCTGTTTCTTCTCTGAAGTCTAAAGAGATGTTCCTTGGTCCTGAAATCTTTTATCTCAGTCATTCTCTATACTATTCATGTTGTCTTGTATTTTCTGTTATGGATTGCACCAGTAGAGGCTAAACCAATTTCGTTGTATATATGATGTACAATGGCAATAAAGGCTATTATTATTATTATTATCCTCTGCATGCTGTTAAATAATAGCATTATAAAAAATAAAAATAAAAAAATTTGTAGCTAGCAGAACATCCTTCCCCTCTCCGATCTAGCAAAAGGTAATGTGAGACCTGTGATATAAATGAGACTAATTTAAGAGCTTCTGATTTGATGGGATCCATGATGACAGCTCTATAACCTGCAAAAGAGGATGAGAAAAATATAGTTATGTGGGGTTGCTCAGCCAAAGTGCCTTTCCCATAAGAGACTATTAATCATCCATTTTCAATTCTTGTAGGAAAAAGAAGTGGCGGGGTTTATCCTTCTAACCAGTTTTATATATTACTTTGTTAATTATTTGCAGTCTGAAAAGTGAAGTGGTTATAAATTCAAGTAAGTACATTGCCTGAATCTTTTAAAGAAAGTGACCTGCTTGGCCGCATGGATGCAGACAGGTGGACAGCTGCTGAAATATAGATAAGACTACCTTAATACCTACTTACCTTGAAAGGAGTGTTACATGGATTTAATGTACATTTAATTCAACTACTAGGGCATTTTTAAAAGAAGAGGATGAAGGGGGGATTAATAACAAAGAATTGATATGTAGGTACCAATTTTTGTTTTGTTTGGGGATGGGGTTGGCACTTTTAAGCTTCATGTGTTTGTGTTGGCCCAATGAACAAAGAATGACAGAAGGAATTACTCCAGAGTAATTTCTTTACTGTTGCTCACCTATGGACAGAAATCTTGACAGACTACAGCACTTATCTGCATAACAATTAGATATACCCTGAAACTCAGTGGTAAAATCCTTTTTTTTTTTTACTACCAGTTCTGTGGGTGTGGTGTGGCTTGGTGGGTGTGGCTTGGTGGACGTGGCAAGGGAAGGATACTGCAAAATCTCTATTCCCACCCCACTCCAGGGGAAGGATATTGCAAAATATCCATTCCCACCCCACTCTGAGGCCAGCCAGAGGTGGTATTTGCCGGTTCTCCGAACTACTCAAAATTTCTGCTACTAGTTCTCCAGAACCTGTCAGAACCTGCTGGATTTCACCCCTGCTGAAACTGCTAGGTGGATCTACCTTCACCCTTTTCCTGCACACAAAGATTCCAAGCTTCTTTATTCAATAAAAGAGCCTGAGATTCTGAAGTACATTCCCACACAGTTTGTTACACTGTGGTTGGATAAGTTTAGCAATAGGAAATTTAAAGGCCACAGGTTAGAAGTCAAACAGGGACTGTCTTTGTGTAACAGAAATGTAGCAATCAGAATATCTTCATTTTGATTCCTACATGAAGGCAATTGCAGAGGAGGTTCAGAAGATCAAACAAATTTTCTCCTGCTGGGTTAGGGATGTCTTTTTATCCAGCATGATCTGAAGCTTTATTGGCCAGGTGGCAGCTTATTAAGCCTGAAGCACTTCAGCTTGCATTTGAAAAGTGCATGGGTAGGAAATGTTCCTCAAGGAATATTGACCCAGTAGAATGATTGTTGAGCTGAACAGATCATAGAATCAAAGAGTTGAAAGGGGACATTTAGGCTATTTGCAGCTATACACTATATTTCCAACTTATATTTAGCTTGCAATTAACTATGTCATTTTTTAAAAATGATAAATACTGCTATCAAGTGAGGTATTTCATAGTCTATATTTCAATTTCTTTCCCAGCTGTGTATGCATGTGTCTCTTTGTTCTGTTAAACTCAGACCATTTTGAGTTGTATGTTTCTCTCTTTCAGCTACAGATTGGATTTTGAATTATGTCCAAATGTTATAAACATTCCCTCTACCTCTTAATCCAGGTGTTTTATAAAAATGATAGAGAATGAAGGACTCAGGACTGATACCAACCTATGTCTGCAGAATTCCTACAATTTCCTAAACAAATCCCTTTAGTAGAATAAGGGATAAAGTTAGTCTAGCTAGGTAAATCCATGATGCCTCCTAGTAATTACTTCATTGTTTTCAAGATTCTTTTTTTAATCTTCCCACTTCACAGTAATATGTTTTGAGCAGCTCTTAATCTGATTCACTTTTGAACGATACATTAAATTGATTATCCCATCATCTTCTGCAGTAGTCTGAGAAATACAGGGATTAACTAAATAATCCCATATTTCAGAAAATTAGGTAGAATTCTGAGTTTCCCAAAACAGCCACTTTATTAAAGAAGCAGCTCTTGAAAGGGGTGGAAGAGAAAAAAAATGTATCATTCTGAAAATTAATGTGACCTTTCCATAGAAAGATTTCCTTTAATTACATCTCAGTGCTTAACAGGGCAGATCTGATGTTGATTTGGTAGACGTCTTTTTTCTTCTAATACACAAGTCATTAAAAGCACATTGCTGAGAGAAATGTCTGTTAAAAAAATTAACTCATTATGAAGAAATATGCATGTTTGAATATTATAGCAATACTTCCTTTTCTTTAGAGAAACACTATTGAAAAATAACTCATTTAATACGTTAATTTTTTTTATTTTAATTTTTTTTACTTTGTTTTATTTTATTTATTTATTTATTTTATTTTTAAAATTTATATACCGCCCTTCTCCCTGAGGACTCAGGGCGGTGTACAGCCAGAATTAAAAAACATGAATTACAAATATTAAAAAACAATTAATATATATATATACAAATTTGGCCCAAAAGTAAAAATATAAACCAATTAAAACATTTAAAATTGTTTTGTCTTTTTTTTGGGGGGGGGGGATTTGTATTTTAACTGGAAATAAATAAAAAAATATGATTTTAAAAAAGAAAAATAACTCATTTTTTTCCCATTTGACTTAGCGACCTACATACCCAACATGTCTGTAAGTATAAAAATGTGTGAGATTGAGATTACAAGTAGCCCTTGATTTACAACCACAATTGGGACTGGGATTTTGGCTGTAAATTGTTGCAATTGTATGTCAAAGCGCCCATGTGGACCCACTTTTTTTTGACAATTTTTACAGTTGTCATTAAGTGAATCACATTGCTATAAGTCTGAATAACATGGTTGTAAAGTGAAACCACTGTTAAGCAAGTCCATTCTCCCTAGTGGGTGTTTTCTGCCACAAACTGGAAGAAAAAAAAAATTGTACACCTCCCATAATCGCTCTGTGAGAGAAATGGACGGTCTCCAAATTTAATATATAAATAACTAAATAAAAACTGCAGGAAACCAGCAAAAAAAAAAAAAAAAAAAAAAAAAAACCTTTGAAAATCATGGTCATGTGACTGTGGGACACTGCAACCATTCAGAAATGCCAAGTCCTCAAAATTAGATTGTGACCTGGAGAATCAGGGGGGATGCTTTATAGACTGCAAAGCATGTTTTCCAAGGGCATCATAACTTCGAATGGTTGTGGCATGACTGGTCATAAGTCGAAGATTACCTTTACTTGGATTTGCCTCTTAACTTTAAAATGCTCCTCAGAAGGTGTGAAGTTTTAGTTTGTCTATTCTGGCATATAAATATCTAATATTCTAATACAAACTTGTATATTTGTCAGATGAGTTCAGAGCTTCTCAAGGAGATGTGGATGCTTGGGATTGGGCCAAGAGGTACATACCTGCTTCCTTGGCTATACAGGTAGTCCTCGACCTACAACAGTTCATTTAGTGACTGTTCAAAGTTACAAAGGCACTGAAAATTGACTTAAGACCGTTCTTCACACTTACAACCATTGCAGCAGCCCCATGGACTTGTGGTCAAAATTCAGATGCTTGAAAACTGACTCATATTTATGACGGCTGCAGTGTCCTGGGGTCATATGATCACTTTTTGCGACCTTCTGACAAGCAAAGTTAATGGGGAAGCCAGATTCACTTAATAACCGTGTTAGTGACTGAGCAACTGCAATGACTCACTCAACAACTGTGACAAGAAATGTTGTAAAACGGGGCAAAATTCATTTAACAAATGTTTTGCTCAGCAACAAAAATTTGGGGCTCAATTTTGGTCATACGTTGAGGGCTACTTGTATGTTTTAAATCGGTGTTATCCAATCTGGATACTGAGGATCACAGGTGAGGACTTCAATTCTCAGAATGCCCCAGCCAATATGGTCATTGCTGAGAATTTTGGGAATGAAAGTCAACACATTTGGCTGTGGAAATATTACTTTTAAAAAGATACTGTATGATATATGCTCTATACCAGTGATGGTTAACCTTTTGGTGCCAAGTACCCAAAACGTGCGCATGCACGACCCCCCCCAGGTATGTGCCCTGCCCGTGTTCCCCACCCGTGCACACCGCCCCTGCCCCACCATGCCCCGTTTTGGCTTCCAGGTTGGTGCAGGAGGCTTTCCAGGCCCAAAATGGGGTGCGGGCGGGCCTCACGCTTCACCCCCATGCCCCATTTTAGCTTACAGTTTGGTGCAGGAGGCCTTCCAGGCACAAAATAGGGCACAGGGAACCCCCAAAATGTAATGCGAGCACCCCACACATGTGCCCCCCCCCGCGCATGCGTGGTGGAGCTGGGCTGGGGTGACAGCTGACGTGCCTGCAGAGAGGGCTCTGCATGCCACCTGTGGTACCTGTGCCATAGGTTCACCATCATGGCTCTATAGTTTAGGCCAGTGGCCTCCAACCTTTTGGTCACCAAGGACCGGTTCCGTGCAGAGAGGTTTTTATGTGGACTGGAGGGGGGGTCATGGTTTTGTGTACTGCCTGCATCCCATGGATAGGGCTTTGTTTTTGCAGCCTGGTTTCTGGTATGCCATGGACTGGTTGAGGACCCCTGCTACAGGCAGTGTTTTCCCTTGTTTTAGATATTTTTTGTGCGTGTATGATTCTCTTTCTTTAATGTTATAATTTTAATTCTCCAATGATGCACCTTTTTATGGCTGATATATCCCACATGTGATAAAATCCTTCAACAGTTATTATGGGATGTTAAATATATAACTTTATACAAATATACATTTGATCATTTTTTTTTTGAAGTTCCATGGGCTGAATACAATAAATAAATAAATAAAAATAAAAGCAATTTAGGAGAAAGCAAGAGAAAAAAGGAATAGGAAGCCCCAAATGCAAAGATAAAATGACAGTTGAACAAATATTTTGATATTCTGCATTTCTGCCTTCAAGCAGGTCTTGATCAGATGGGCTGAAAGTATAGTATTCAAAATAATGATATAAAGATGTCTAAAACTGATTCAAAATCAGGTTGGTGACTTGGAGTTTTTCATTCAAGCGTGCAATCAAATCAGACCTTTTGCAAAACCCATCTGACCTTTCTTTAGAAGCTGCCTGTGAAGGAAAGATAAGAAAGGTAGAGAGAAAAGAGTATCCGAAAAAGGGGGAAAAAAATAAGAGTCAAAAATATCAGAAGAAAACTTGGTGGTGCCACACCTATTTTGTACAGATTTGATTCATTACCTGTTTCAATACTTTCCAGGAACTGATATGTGCACCTCAGAAGGTTCTTCCCAAAGAAGGAGATCCTTTAACTGAAACAATATTGATCACTTCTTCTTTTTAACTTTTTCAGGTCCAAATCATGAAAATAAGGTAGGAATAGAAGTGCAAATGTGAATGACTCTCATATTAAAACTTCCCCAG